>NC_089773.1:10682500-10875000 GCF_040412425.1 Macrobrachium rosenbergii
TGTGGCTGAAAGTTTCATACAGCCTTATACGCTGTACAGAAAACTCGATTGCGCCGAAAAATCTTCGGTGGATTTTTTATTTGTTTAATGATTACTCTTCATGAGAAGACGGCCAATCAGTTAACTTGTTCCGCTCTAGAGTTAAGGCTGTTTTATCTTATCTTTCGGCTTAACACGAAAGATAACAGACATATTTGTGACGTGTGGCTGCGGCTGCGTTCTCCAGTACTGATCTTCACCTTGTGCAGTTCGGATAAGGGTTCATTATTTACGGATTTCTTTCCTAAATGGCTGTGGTTCACGATGACTTCAGGTTTGTGAAGCTGAATCCTTTTTTTTTTAATGGCAGGGCAAATTGATATTAGTCCTGAGTTTTCCTTTTTGCATTGTAAAAAGTTTTAGTTTTTCCCCAACACGTGTATAATAGATAGATTTGGAAGACCCAGTGTGTATGTATTCTGATTGCAATACATAATTTTTATGAGATATTTGATATTTTCAATTTTGCATTGGAAAAAGTCTAGTTTTTTCGTAACACATTTAATCTTAAGTTTTCTGTAAAAGAAAACTATTATAGAGATGGCTATTTGTCTGTCCGTCCTCACATTTTCTATCCGCCCTCACATCTTAAAAGCCACTGAGGCTAGAGGGCTGCAAATTGGTATGTTCATCATCCACTCGCCAATCATCAAGCATATCAAATTGCAGCCCTGTAGCCTCAGTAGTTTTTATTTCAAGGTTAAAGTTGGCCATGATCGTGCGTCTGGCCCACATATAGGTGCCAACAACATAGGCCACCACGGGGCCGTGGGTGAAAGTTTCATTTGCCACGGCTGAGAGTTTCATAGGCCGTGGGTGAGAGTTTCATACAGCGTTATACGCTCAACAGAAACTCGATTACACCGAAGAAACTTTGACGCATTTTTTACTAATTTTTTTTTTTACTCATACTTTGAGACAGTTTTGAATGAGTATACACATCATATATTGATGTTTATGCAGATGACTGTTAATGTGTAAGACGGTCATCATCAAAGTCATTCCCTTGTCACTTTATAAGAGGAAAAACATGGTAATCGTTTCGCATACTGAAAGATATTTTAATACTTTAATATTTAATATACACAAGCGTATTTATTAAGGGAACGAAGTAGGCTCTTATCAAGGTCCTCTAAATATCATTCAAGAGTATATTTAGAGGACCTCGGCGCTTGTAAGACGTAACCTTCGCCTTCAAAGTGTTTATTGTAGTGCGGTCTGCACCAGTGGACCGTGGGAGGTCTCCAAACCGCAAATATGGCTGCACGATTTAGATTGGTTTCGTGTCGCCTCTGAATTCATTGCTTCCTGTTGTAGTTCTGGGGCCGTGTGTTTTGTTATGGTTTTGGGTAATGTGGAATTATTATTATTATTATTATTATTATTATTATTATTATTATTATTATTATTATTATTATTATTCAGAAGCTAAACCCTTTTCATGTGGAACAAGCCCACCACAGGGGCCACTGACTTGAAATTCAAGCTTATTATTATTATTATTATTATTATTATTATTATTATTATTATTATTATTATTATTATTATTATTCGGAAGATGATGAACCCTAGTGTAGACTTCATTTTTTACCTTAAATTCTCGGAGCTTCTTCATTTCTTTAACAATCTGGTGATCTGTCACCGCGGATTCCAATTCCAGAATCGGATTTCGCGTCAGTGCTTTCGATAACGATGCAAATAACGACTCAATCAATCCGGAGGAGCCAATACCAGATAAATCGCTCGTCACTGGATTGGTGGAACAAATTTGAATGTTGATTCTTGCTAGTAACTTCCCCGGCGAGGTAATTAATCCCTCCGGATTGTTGAAACTGTCTGTTGGTCATTCTGTCTCTCTGAGGGCCTCGAAGAGGTCATTCCTCATCTCAGGGTTGGTTGAACCAATCTCCAGGTCATTCTCTGCCTACCTCACAGTTAAGTCCTAGACGAGGTAATCCCCTGCTACTGGATTGGTTGAACCAGTCAACAGGTGGTCTCTGTAAGGACCTCGACGAGGTAATCCCCCACCCCTTGAATTGGTTGAACCAATCTCCAGGTAATCTCTCTAAGGCCCTCGACGAGGTAACCCCCTACTCCTAGAGGACCCAATCTCCAGGTAACCTCTCTTTCGTGTCCACGAATTCGTAGGGCCAAGAGAGACGAACTGAGGCAGTCAGACATCCTATACCTGTTGGGTTGGAGAGAAGCGTTGCATTCTCAATGAATTTATGCCCTTGTATGGCATCTCCTTCTTCTGCGGGCATCTGGGGCAGGAGGAAGAAGGTGGCAGGGGGAGGGGGAGGAAGGAAGGGAGAAGGGTGGGTATTTGGGCATATTGTAGGGGCGGGGATGGGTGTGCGTGGAGGGAGGGGCGTTCAGGAGCTACCTGGAAAGAGAGAGAGAGAGACAAAATGGGCGTGTTTTGGTCGGTTATTTGTTATGTTATATATATATATATATATATATATATATATATATATATATATATATATATATATATATATATACATACACACACACACACACACATACATACACACACACACACACACACACACACAGCGTGCGTGCTCGCGAGCAGTTTTGCGTTCGTATCCGTTGGAATGCAAATGCTTCATGCACAGACTTTCAAGACCAGTACACTGTACCGGAACAGTGCTTCATAAGGCATGTGTAAATGAAATCATGTGATGTATCCGGTATCGAGACTCAAGGAGGTCTTGTGACTTTGCCATCCAGAAATATTAAGTATAATATTTAAAATTTTTTTGATTGGATCACAAATATGCTCTTTTGCAGCCATTGGTGTATGTTATTTATCAAAGTCATCGCAGCTTGAACTGTTTTAAAGATCATTTTAGGAAAGAATTTATCTCTTTGAGTAGAATCATTGAAATTTCGCTTCATCGAATCCGAAAACCATCAAGTAATATGATTATAGACCCGTCATGTCATAGAATTAAAATTTCATGTCGAATAGCCACCACAGAATTCATCAAATTTGTAAGCTATTGGATCATTAAAATTCTATGTCATAAAGTCACTGACCAATCGTGTCACATAATCACTGGGGTCCTTTGTCACAGAATCACAAGATGCTGATGTGCCCGGGGTCATTGAACCGTGTTTTATCCACAATAAACGAAGTGGGAGGTTATGCCATTTTTACGATTGTTTACATTGACGTTGAAATTTTTGCACTATGCTGATATGTGCTCATGATTTTATCCATATTTTACAAGTTTTTTTTATATGTAAAATGTTTCAGGTTTTAACGAAGTGACTCTTTTGATTGCGTATAGTATTTATTTCCATCCTCGGTTTTTTTTTTAAGAGTTTCTCTTTCTGATCTATTGTATAGATTCTATAATGTTGATTTATTCAGCTTTGCTAGTTGGTCATTACATCATATGACTGTGCTACTTCTCTCTTATTTGACTGCGCTGTAAAGTATGTAACGTTTATTTGTAGGATTTCACTTTTTATCTTTTTGTCTTTTTTCTGTAGACCCATGGTTTGCAAGTGGATGATTATTTTGGCTTGTTGCATAAGCACTTTTGCATATTATGAAAAAATTATTTTTTTGCATATTATATATATTTAAAAAATATATATTATATATATATATATATATATATATATAGAGAGAGAGAGAGAGAGAGAGAGAGAGAGAGAGAGAGAGAGAGAGAGAGAGAGAGAGAGAGAGAGACCTGTAATGTTTCGAGAATTTTGACGTAAAACAATCGAACTATTCCTGCTTGTCAGTTATTCACGCTTACCAAAATGTAAGTAATAACTTTAGCAATAAAATAACCTGACGTTTTCTCTGCAATTCAGCTCTACAGAGAGAGAGAGAGAGAGAGAGAGAGAGAGAGAGAGAGAGAGAGAGAGAGAGAGAGAGAGGATGAAGTGGATTCCCGTGTAAATCGCTTCCATTCGCATCAGCTCTTAAGAGAGGACTTATCTCGAAAGGTATTTGTCAACTTGGGATTCGGTCTGTCCTGCCCTAGAGGAAGAGTCTTGGAGCCAGGTGTCCTCAGAGGGCTTTTTGGGAAGAGTCCTTTTATCCTTATTATCCTTTACGTTCGCCATTGGCACTTCAACGTCGATAATGAAAGTGGCGTTGCATTTCTCTTGGGCATTTTGGTTCTTTGTGAGTCTTCCGTTAATTGGTGATGTTGAATGTTTATGTATTTATATATATATGTGTGTGTGTGTGTGTAGTATATATATGTGTGTGTGTATGTATGTATATACATTATATTTATTTTACTTATTTATATGTGTGGTTTTGTGTATGTTTATATGAATGTGTTAGTAAGTAATAAATAAACGTGCTATTTATTTATATATGTTTATGATATCAGATATTCATTATAATCTTGACTATTTTTTTATAATTAAATGGTACCCTTACATTATAATATTTACCTGTTTTCATAATCAAACGTCAGCCTTGACCGCTGGCGTGGAACCACGAACGAATCAATTACCAATTTGGAAGGAAAATCCATTTATGGTTCACACACTAAAGTGGTCATCTCTCAGTGTCATTGTATCTAGAATCACCAGTCATTATACTGAACGTGAAAGGTGTATCATTGTCATCGCAGTTTCGATAGTGACAAAGAGTATGTTGCCTTTTATGGGCTTGCGGAAGAGGAGAGAGAGAGAGAGAGAGAGAGAGAGAGAGAGAGAGAGAGAGAGAGAGAGAGAGAGAGAGGAAAATTCTATAATGAAAACTGAAAATATACCTGCCAAAGCAAGGAACTAGCATAAATTGAGAGAGAGAGAGATTGCGTAAATGATTTATCATAAGAATTACATCACAATATATATCTCATCGATTTTAGAGAGAGAGAGAGAGAGAGAGAGAGAGAGAGAGATTTGGGGGACTTTGATTGTGCTTTCGTTCAATTCGATATCTCTGTGTCGATGACTGAGCCTAATTGTAACCCTAATTTTATAGTCTTCCCACTTTCAAAAGGTGAACTGTTGCTTTATCAGTGGCAAGTGTAGGTCTCTCTCTCTCTCTCTCTCTCTCTCTCTCTCTCTCTCTCTCTCTCTCTCTCTCTCTCTCTCTCTCTCTCTTGGTCCTAAGAGGGCCATCTTGTAAACACCCTCGTAGCCGAAAAGGTAAACACCGTCTGGGTTTTGGAACCAGGTTCATGTTGAGCAACACAGCCATTCGGCTCTTGTTCTTAGTGGTAATTGGCCTTTAATTGCAACGCCACATCAGTGTTAATCGTCGTTGATTGCAGCGTCAGGGAAATGTTAAATGTTGGTCATAATCCCTTGTGTCCATTTAATTTGAAAAACTCTGGAATTTATTAAAAGGTATATCGGTATTTATACTTTATAAGGAGGTTGTTTGGTTAAACTATCAGTCAGTCAGAGTATGCCCAGATTCCTTATGTGCCAACAGTGCACATCACGCGGTGTGCTGTAGGCATTACTCAAGGTTCTTTGCAGCGTCCCTTCTTTAGACCCCTAGCTGTAACCCCTTTCATTCCTTTTACTGCACCTCCATTCATATTCTCTTTCTTCCATCTTGCCATGTTCAACCCTCTCCTGTTGCACCTTTCAAACCTTTCTACTCTCTGTTTCCCTTTCAGCGCTGAATGACTTCATAGGTCCCAGCGCTTGTTCTTTGGCCTAAATTATATATTCTTTTTCAATTCCTTATGTTACCATCACACTTTATTTAAGTTTGTTTTCAGACGCCCACGCCCAGATCCATTGTAGCTTCGAAATCTTTCCCATTCCGTTATTAAGACAGGTCACGGCCGAGTTCGGTTTTGCGATTCCCTCTCGGTATCCGGATCCGTTATTGCAGTGTCCGGACTTTTTTCGGTCCCCGTATTGCGGTGCTGATGCTCTTCTGAAATACCCGGCTCTAATTACCTCCACCAGCGTAATTGGACAAGGTTCGTCATTTCCAGTTCGATTTTATGTCTCTCTTTCCACATGCTAACTCTGAGTTATGAGTGAAATGCAGTCAAGGTCAGGAACCTGTGTTGTTATTAACAAAACTGGAATAATTATTTCATGTGTCTCTATATGTGTATCTAGTGTTTGTTCATCTAAATCTTAGACGCCCCTTACGAACTGAAAGTCCCGTAATCTCCCGGGACGTGGATTAAATCATATGATTTAATCATTACTTCAGTCAACAACTGTTGAATTATGTGGTAGGTTGTTTATTTTCTCATTCTCTTGGATTCCGTCCCATGCAGATTTGGGTAATGAATTTGGCGAGTCTGTAGTGTTCACTGGCAGAGGTATTATTATTATTATTATTATTATTATTATTATTATTATTATTATTATTATTATTATTATTATTATTCAGAAGATGAACCCTATTCATAAGGAACAAGCCCACCATAGGGACTACTAACTTGAAACTCAGGCTTACAAAGAAAATGGTGCTGATCAGGAAATAATAGAAGGTAAAGAGAAATTACAGAAAGAAGAGATGTCACTTATTAAAAAAAAAAAATGAATTAATAAATAGATGAAATTGTATTAAAATGCAAGGAGAATATCTTTAGGGTAGCAATGCATTGCATATTCGCTTGAACTTTAGAAGTTCCAATTTCACAGCATCCTGTGGGAAACTGTTCCACAGCCCAACGGTGTGAGGAATAAGGTAAATGCTTATTTACAGTTTTAGAATTTAGATGTATTCATTCACTGCATGACTGAAGGTCATTCCAGTTCAGGCACTGCATGACTGAAGGGCATTCCAGTTCAGTCAGTGTATGATTGAAGGCCATTCCAGTTCAGTCACTGCATGACTGAAGGTCGTTCCAGTTCAGTCACTGCATGACTGAAGGCCGTTCCAGTTCAGTCAGTGCATGACTGAAGGTCGTTCCAGGTCAGTCATTGCATAACTGAAGGCCATTCCAGTTCAGTCACTGCATGACTGGAGGTCGTTCCAGTTCAGTCACTGCATGACTGAAGGCCGTTCCAGTTCAGTCAGTGCATGACTGAAGGTCGTTCAGGTCAGTCATTTTGAAGGCCATTCAGTTCAGTCACTGCATGACTGGAGGTCGTTCCAGTTCAGTCACTGCATGACTGAAGGCCGTTCCAGTTCAGTCAGTGCATGACTGAAGCCCGTTCCAGTTCAGTCAGTGCATGACTGAAGGTCGGTCCAGGTCAGTCGTTGCAAAACTGAGGGCCATTCCAGTTCAGTCACTGCATGACTGGAGGTCGTTCCAGTTCAGTCAGTGCATGACTGAAGGTCGTTCCAGGTCAGTCATTGCATAACTGAAGGCCATTCCAGGTCAGTCACTGCTTCGCTTACAGTTATCCTGTCAAGTTATGAAGTTGCCATGCCTGAACTTTCCATAACACCTTCAGTCGAAATTCGATCCACCCTTGTGGGAACGTAAGCATTGACCCCATCTTCTTCTTCTTCTGGAACTTAATTTTCATTCTGGAAAGTCGCTCCGGGATGTGCAGTGCTTGTCCTTAGACGACTCGGCGACTGGTTTTGTATTCTTCAGGTGATTATAGTCGCTATTAGAATGTATACACCGCTTCTGAAAGAACTCGTGTGTGGAATCTGGTTTCAAATGTGTGTTTTCTTTTTTTGACGCTGGAGGCAATGGTTGTACACACACACACACACACACACACACACACACACAAACATGGTATATTTATACATTTTGTTCATGTATATATTGTTTTGTGTATACAAATGCTCATTAAACTGATAGTTTTTCAGATTTATTAACTAATAAGCCCTTGGAATGCATTTGAGGTTACATCAATTAAACTATCCCAGTTTTAGAAATTACAGCTCAGAATCTTCTTTATGCCTTAGAATTCCTCAAATATCATATACAGTACTGTAGCCACTTCTCCGAACAGTTCTCAAGTAGACTGGAAAAAAAATCCTAATTGATCTCTGAAAACAAAAGAGGTTTGTTAATTGATTCAGAAAATATAGAGAAAAGCCGAGAATTCCGGAGTATTGATGGGATGTTTTGGAGGAGAGATTGAGGTACAAGAGTCAAGACTAAAGTCTTCATTTTTGTAGGTTACCTATGAGAGAGAGAGAGAGAGAGAGAGAGAGAGAGAGAGAGAGAGAGAGAGAGAGAGAGAGAGAGAATATATATTCAAGAGTACACCCCGGGAAGGGTGAGAATTACCTCGCTTATTATTTTTCTCTCCTCTCCAACCCTCTCTCACTCACCACGACCCACAGCAGTCGACTAACCGTCAGGTAGTAATCCGTGGATTAGGTCAACCGAGGCCCACTCAGTTTTAAAGGAAACGTGCTTGAAGAGAGAGAGAGAGAGAGAGAGAGAGAGAGAGAGAGCCAGAGTCAGTCTCTCTTGAACTGTCATGTATTAAACTGTCATCATATTTACTAATCCTTTAAGCCTAGGAGACACCCGAGAGTCCACTTGATCTCACATTTTCCTACATAGTTCTACGGTTTTTGAGTCTATCCATACCTCGATGGCCCAGCTCTGGAATTCACTTGCCTCCTCTAATTTCTTAATTTCCATAACCTTCCGTTTTCGGAAGCTGTATTTCATATTTCATCTTTCATAAACCCGTTAAGAAAATCGAGTGGTTCGTTCCCCTGGCTTTCCTATATTGTCTAAGTTTCAAAGAGTTCGTGGGTATGTGGGCAGATGCCCCGGGGGCACAGAAAAATTAGTAGTTGCCGAGACTTCTCGTGGTGTTATGGCGTGACCGAACCCTGGAACGTTAAAAGTGAAAACGGAATGCCTGCCTGTGTACTTAGTGCTTGGGAAGGTTTGCATGTCACAGTTATTGCCTGTTTATTGCTCTGATTGTGTTCACAGTTAGTGCTTTTGTATGTATATTGTTCTGATTGTGTTCACAGCCAGTTCTTGTGTTTGTGCATTGCTCTGATTGTGTTCATAGCTAGTTCTTGTGTTTGTGCATTGCTCTGATTGTGTTCACAGTTAGTCCCTGTGTATTGCTTTGATTGTGTGTATCTTTGCTTTGATTATGGGCTCTCTGATTCAGATTGTGGAGGTATCTACTTTGATGATTGTGTTAACATTTAATTGTGGCGTTTATTGTTATTTCACTTCCTACGATTGTAGAGGCATTGCTTTGAATGAGGGTATATTTTCTTTGAAAGCACCGCTTCTCGTCCGCATTGTATTTTGCTGCGGGTGTATTTCGTATGATTGTATGGATATTGGCTTTGATTGTGATTGTATTTTAGTTGTATTTGCCTCTGATTACCGTTTGCTCTCTTCGATTGTAGGATTGTGGGTGTACCTGCAGTAGCTGTAGGTAATGTAAACAATGATTGTATGTGTTACTGTTTTGATTGTAGTTGTATTTGCAGTAGCTCTTGGTGATGTTTACAATGATTGTATGTGTTGCTGTTATGACTGTGGGCGCATCTGCTGCAGTTGCGAATTGGATATTCATTGATTGTAGCATCTGTGACGCTAGTTTTAACAGCCACAAATCAATCAACGAGTCGTTGTTGCAAATGTTTTTCAGTAGGTATATCATTTGTTGTTGTACCTCTGAAGACTTCAGCAACAATTTATGATTAGACTTCAGAGTTGCGAATTTGCCTTACATCGTCAGCATTGCACCCCTGGCCTTTGTCAGTCCGTGCTTGCAAAGAGTCCCGTTTTCATTTCATTCTCATAGAAACAATTCATTACATTTCACTTGGGAAGTAAATCATATAAAATTCTCTCTCTCTCTCTCTCTCTCTCTCTCTCTCTCTCTCTCTCTCTCTCTCTCTCTCTCTCTCTCTCTCTCTCTCTCTCTCTCCACACGATGGCAAAGCCTTGAATGGGCAGCTGGGGGTATCAGAATGTGGTCATCGCTGGAGGTGAAGTGGGTCCGATGAATGAAAGTATGAAAAGGCAGTTTTTGGTGGTTTTACTCTTAATATGGTAAATGCATCGCACTGGTTCCATTTCTTTTTTTTTTCTTTTTTTGTATTATCTTGCAGTCTTGAGTTTCTTTCTACCGCTATTATTATTTAGATCATCTTGATGTTGTTATTATTATTGTTGTTGTTGCGACTGCATATCCTAATTGGCTTATTTGTATTGCCATTGGATATTATTATTATTATTATTATTATTATTATTATTATTATTATTATTATTATTATTATTATTATTATTATTGGGAAGGAGTCCCCTCTTAGGGCAGTGTTATTAAATTAAAAACAGTTGGCGTTCCAACGCCATTTAGCTTGTAGAGATTTCTCTGTTCTTCTTCTTCTTCTTCTTCTTCTTCTTCTTCTTCTTCTTCTTCTTCTTCTTCTTCTTCTTCTTCTTCTTATTATTATTATTATTATTATTTGGGTATTAATCATTATTATTTAGATCGGAAGGGTATAATCACTACTTCGATGGGTGGCCACAAGGAAATGCCATAATATTCCAAACATCTGTGGGTATGGGCGTTGGGCTAGCAACCTCACCCCAGCTATACTTGCTGAAAAACGGGAGATCTTCTCCCTCCTAGAGGGGGAAACGGGTATATTGAACTCTGTAATATCCTCTGATTTAAATGAAAAAGCTTTTCCTGTATAACTACAGAGATTAAAGTCTATATACGTTCGACATGACTTAATAGACAAACGCTTTCTCCAAATTTGTATGCAGGTGGCCACGCATGTCCATGTAGGTAAGATTTCGGCGTCGTAAGTCGTTTGTTAATTCGTTTCATTAAAGAAAGTTCTTTCGGTCAAGTTTCAGGGCTAATAACGAGTAGTTTGGGGAAGTTTATTTGTTTTTGAGTTATGGATTTTTGTTTTTGCCTATCTTTTTAATGTCTGAACTTCAGGCTCTTCGGCCGTTTAAGTGGCACGGTGGAATTTGCTAATTGCCCGCGTTGTGTAGCCATTGCATTTTTACTGGCTGGTGCTCTCTCTCTCTCTCTCTCTCTCTCTCTCTCTCTCTCTCTCTCTCTCTCTCTCTCTCTCTCTCTCTCTCTCTCTCTCTCTTTTACAGACACACACACATATATTTGTTGTGTGTTGTTGATTACATATATGCTGTGTGTGTTGTTTACATTGAAGAAAATTATAAATATTCTCTCTCTCTCTCTCTCTCTCTCTCTCTCTCTCTCTCTCTCTCTCTCTCTCTCTCTCTCTCTCTCTCTCTCTCACAGACACACATATACTGTATGTGTTGTGTGTGTTATTTACATTGAAGAAAATTATAAATATTCTCTCTCTCTCTCTCTCTCTCTCTCTCTCTCTCTCTCTCTCTCTCTCTCTCTCTCTCTCTCTCTCTCTCTCACGGGTCATTGTCGTTGTCTCGGTTTTCAACCTCTGTTGGTGTCAGGACAAGTCTAGAAAGGCAGTTTATGGTAATGCCTCACGCCCCCGAGGTTCGGACGAGACACTGTCTTTTCTCATCCTCTCTCTCTCTACCTGTCATTAATGGCTCCCCTAACCCTCGACACCTGTACGGATTACACCCCCGGGAGGCGTCATGTTGATGACAAAAGGTGTGAGACGTATGGAGAGGGGGCGTATTTGCGTGGAAGATGGGGTATGGAAGAGTTCTGCAGCCTCGGACGGTCGAAGACATCTTCCAGAATCGAAGACGTCTCGTCTCCGGGTCGCGACGCAGCCCCGAGAGGCTGGACTGCCCTCAGCTGTTTTTGGGGCGAACTAAACGTAGATGGTCTCTCTCTCTCTCTCTCTCTCTCTCTCTCTCTCTCTCTCTCTCTCTCTCTCTCTCTCTCTCTCTCCTGGAGGTGGGTGAAGCGGCAGCAGCAGTATGATACCCACGTACCCCTACGTACCCCTAGACCTGTAGGGCCCCCGTCCCCCCGTGATTCCCCATTCTAGTATTGGTGCCCCCGTCAGTCTCCGTGCATCCGTGCGTGTGTCTACATGGACTCCGCGATGTCTCTTGTGATTATTCTCCTTCATGCCCAGCGAACTCGGATCTGGATGTGTTTGTGGACTGGATTATGGAAATCTGGAAATCCGGAAGCCCCTGTGGATTGGGTTCTGTGAATGGGCTATGTGTAACCCCATTGGCCTGAAGGCAACCCATTAATTTTCGCACTCTGGAAAAGAGCTTACGTTATTGGCACATCACTGAGAGGTGCTCTCTCGCCACCTGGCCGAGTGGACCTGCTTTCGTTGCATATATTTCTTTGTCGTGAACAATAGACCCCCTTCCGTTTGTGAATGGCGATCCATTGTGCTTGCGGATTGTGCTTTTGTGGATTGTGCTTGCGGGAGAAAGCGGATGGAAGAGTGTTTTTTTTTCTTGTGATTTAGATATAAAAGTGTGGCGAGTCCTCAACTTCCTTTTGTGGGTATAGGGAGATCGTGGAATTGCAGTGCAAAACAGAGCTTCTGTTTATCTCTTCCCCTTCCCCCTCCCCTAACCCCTAACCCCCTTTCACCTACCCATACCCTATTCCTCATTAAACACCCACATCAAATGGTTTGTGTATGTGCGGAGCTCTAAGACTGTCTGCAGAATCTAACCTTTTGAATGATTTCGTCTATCTATTTCCCTGCCTTGTGAGTTGCGTGACATCCTATTCACCCTTTTTAGGTCGTGGGTTCTTTTCTGACTTTTGAAAACATTCTGTCTTCTTCTGAAAACAGAATGTATTATTCTTATTATTATTATTATTATTATTATTATTATTATTATTATTATTATTATTATTATTATTATTATTATTATCTTTCATTTCCAGCGTCTCGGTACTTTTTCCCAAAATATGACTGAAGCTGAAACCTGGTGTAGCTTTATTTTATGTTTCAGTGTGAATATGGTTTCGTGGAAATATTTATTTCTAATTATTTATCTATATACAATGACAGTGTGCTCGGTAATTGACACGTTGCTCTTTATTCCTTCAATTACTGAATCACAAATGCTTCTTGATATCAGATTCCCGATACCTAAGAATTAACGATAAGTGGTAAGTTCTAAAGACGTCTCTCTCTCTCTCTCTCTCTCTCTCTCTCTCTCTCTCTCTCTCTCTCTCTCTCTATATATATATATATATATATATATATATATATATATATATATATATATATATATATATATATATATATATATATATATATATAAAACTGTGTGTTATATAACATAACAACTTTTACTTGAAAGTATTTTTGTCACTGTTCTCTGCGAACTAGTTTTATGCTCAGGGAATATTGAGTTCTTTCCTATTTAAAGTTTGTTTTCGCGTTGTGCTTGCTCGTGCAGATCGCTTGATTGCGTGCAAAAGCCTGCTTATTGTGGGCGGGGAAGTGGACGGGTTGATACTGATAGGGACCTGATAACGAGCAAGTGAGGCCATCAGTGTTTTGTGGATTGAATTTTTTTTAAGCCAAGCGAACTGAGACCGGCAAACTTATGCCCTTCACCAGCCCAGGCCCGAAGAAAGGAAGGCATAGGGAAAGGAAAGGAAAGTTATAGGAGCTAGAGACTCGCCTTTGAAAGGAAGGAAGGTTATAGGAATGGGGGTAAACACAATTACTATTTGGAGAGGTTGGTTAATCAATTATTGTTTCAGTAATAGAAGCTGGTGATGATGATGTTGGAGTTTAGCCATGTTTTATTTATTTATTTATGTATTCAGTCATTCATTTATTTATTTGGGCGTGTCAGCAGCAGTGAAGGTTACCACTGTATAAATACCTCCCCCAGAAGTGTCAAAGTGTCGATTATATCGTTGTTTTGGCTGATGAAAAGTGGCTTTTGCTGACGCTGGTCAGAACCGTGGTTGATCTGCTTACCCGAGAACCAAGCTAAGATGTTTACAAATGACATCAGAAGTGACATTTATGTTGGCATGTTCTGCTAAAGCGAGTTCAAATTCTCTCTCTCTCTCTCTCTCTCTCTCTCTCTCTCTCTCTCTCTCTCTCTCTCTCTCTCTCTCTCTCTCTCTCTCTCTCTCTCCCCCAGATGCCGAAAGTTTTTTCTTTTCTAATTATTTCCATTGAGGCCGTCCTAGAGGTGTTGTTATGCAACATTGCTGGGAAATGTTGCATATAATTTAAGCACTGCATCGTTTGCACACTTCAGAAATTCAGTGTCATCAGCGAAGTATAGGGGTGTCAGCCATGAAGTGTCGGCTTCCTATGTCACATCAGTTCGTTGAACTTCCGTCGGGTAGGGTGTGGGGCTTGCAACCTCATTTCCAAAAAGTAATTACTGGAAACTGAAGAAGCTCTTGACTTTCAGTTAATTTCTGATGTAAATAAAACAGTGATAAAAATCTTCTATTGTAACTCTCTCTCTCTCTCTCTCTCTCTCTCTCTCTCTCTCTCTCTCTCTCTCTCTCTCTCTCTCTCTCTCTCTCTCTTTTTTTACACAACTCAAGCATATGTACAGCCAGTCTCACCATGAGAATCACCCAATTGATATACTTTAATACTTAAAATACAGATTATCTGAAATACAAAAAATTTTAAAATATAAACAACATCCTAAGAGGACCCTGTAAGAGGAAAGTTACCATCCTCATCCCAGCACTCGAAAAAGAAAATCTGATGTGTCACTAAAATGGGAAACTTAGCTAACAAGTGGCTTACAGAGAAGTTTGACCTGTCATTAACAGCTGATAAGATATGCATGTGTAGCCAGTTCTATGAAGCAGGGAAGATGTAATGATTCAAGTTAGGATAAGCCGTTCTTCCCTGCTTACTCCTGTGATAAGTGTCTTGGATTTCAGCTTACGAAAGGGTCTTCTTGACTAACCTTTATTTATTGAAAGTATTCTTTGTGAATAATCACTTGTAAAATGAGTTTTTCTTCCTAATTTACCAGTAAGGTGTTAACTGTTTTTTTTTCCTACTTCATTAGCATATGTTGTTGTTTGCAGGCATTACTTAAGGTTCTTTGCGGCGTCTCTTCCTGAGACCCATAGCTGCAACCGCTTTCATTCCCTTTACTGTACCTCCATTCATATTCTCTTTCGTCCATCTTACTTTCCACCTTCTTCTAACAATTGATTCATATTGCAGTTGCGGCGTTTTCCTCCTGTTACACCTTTCAAACCTGTCCACTGTCAATTTCCACTTCAGCGCTGAATGACCCCAAAGGTCCCATCGCTTGGCCTTTGGCCTAAATCCTATATTCTAATCTATTCCATCCAACGTTGTTGTTTGCAATCCACTTGCAGAGGGCGTTGTTCTACCTAGCCTAATCGGAGTGATAGATGTTCTTCCAAACCCATTCCATTGTCAGGAGGTGACAGCGTTGTTTTAACTCCAATGGCAGAGGGCGTTGTTCTTCCGCGCTCAATCCTAGGGTAGATACACTTGCTTGCCTACTAATTAGCTGAAGTCCACGATACCTGTATTTAAGATTCCCGGTGACACCTGAGAGCGTCTTGAATCAAAGCGCTTGCCGAAGAACTGAGAGTCAGGGCTGAGAGAGAAATAGGGTTGCAGTTTTGTTTTTCTTGGCTATTATTATTATTATTATTATTATTATTATTATTATTATTATTATTATATGTAGATTGGGTTTCGTAATTTGTGATATAATAGGTTTGATCGGGGTTTTGTTTCACGATGTCTTTAGATGTGTTCAGTGACATTAAAGATTTCAGGTGGAAAAATAATTTATATATATATATATATATATATATATATATATATATATATATATATATATATATATATATATATATATATATTGTGTGTATACATACACCTTAATGTCTGTATTTTTGTATGCACAGTTGATTATTTTATATTAGGTAGATGTACATTATTTTATATTAGGTACATATATACACAGATAAATGGTACTTGTAAGCATTTAATGTACATTAAAATAAGCAAATAGTAACTTCAGTACATCAGTACATTGTCAGTCGTAGTAATCTTGGGATTCTCTTTGCAAGCAGTTGTCAGTCCTAGTTGTGTAGTTTAATATAAAATTTGCATATTAGTTTGTTCACTCCCAGATCATCTCTAAGCCATTTTGTGAAGGCAGAACGGCATGCATAGCAGTGGGACCTAGAGAGAGAGAGAGAGAGAGAGAGAGAGAGAGAGAGAGAGAGAGAGAGAGAGAGAGAGAGAGAGAGGGGGATCTTCACGCAAGGAATGGGGTTGTGATACCATGAATTGAAGGCGATTTTTGGGAGAGAGAGAGAGAGAGAGAGAGAGAGAGAGAGAGAGAGAGAGAGAGAGAGAGAGAGAGAGAGAGCTTCAGGCAAGGAATGGGATTGTGATTCTTGAGAGAGAGAGAGAGAGAGAGAGAGAGAGAGAGAGAGAGAGAGAGAGAACTCTTCAAGCAAGGAATGAGGTTGTGATGCCATGAATTTAACGCAAATCTCTGGGAGCGGAGAATAGGGAAATGGTCCCCCCGGTGGTAGGTGGAACCACCTGAGGGCGGAGGAGTAGGGAGTAGGAGGTGTCCCCCGTGGGCGGGAGAGGGGGGGAGGGGGGGGTTGAGGAAGGAGGTCGCATCCAGCTGTGGACCGGAGGCGTTAGGACTTACATATAAGGAGCGCTGCTATGATGTCTGGCCACCCTCGGCGATATTCCGCTCCTTATACCTTATCTTCGGAGGACCTCCGAAGTCCTCACGACGGAGATAAGGCCCCCGGGGGCCTATTTCCCCCCTGCCCGAAATTTTCGGAGAAAGAAAATTCGCCGTCCGGATACTTGGAGTTCCCGGAGGGCCGTGTTTGAGAGCATATGGTGGCGGTTGCGATCTCTCTCTCTCTCTCTCTCTCTCTCTCTCTCTCTCTCTCTCTCTCTCTCTCGTTCGAAGTATACGTTGTCGATGTTATCACCCTTTCTCATCTTCCTTTATATTTTCCATCGCTGGAACGGGAGATGGTCTCGGAAATGTAATTGATCCATCGATTACGGCTACCCAAACTGGCGTCACGTGGAAATGTCATGGGGATCATCTCCTGTTATTTCCTTTCAGTACTCTTTCCCGATGTGCAAGACCTTGCTCTTTGCCTTCCGTGTTTCGAGATTTATCGCTTCATCGCTCGTTCCCTTGGAGAGTTGAACTACCCGGAGTAGTTTCCTGCAGGTGTAATTGGGCGATTAGTGCCTCGTTAGTTCGAGTTCCCGCGGGTTTGACGCGTGATGAATTATTCATGAGTTTGGAGATTCGAGAGTCGATGGTCACTGGAGTGATTCTTTTCATTCTTTTAGCTTTCCGCTGAAAGCTCAATTTATTTGATTTAAACTAAAATCCTCCTTATATAAATTTAGGACATCGAATCGAGTGATTGATATTACTTTAATTTTAATCAGTAGTTCGTTCATGAGAGCATTATATGATTTTTACTACCCTTTTTTTATGAAATTAGGACATTAATGTTGTCGAATTTTCAAGGCTAAGTTTTACTTTTGAGTGTGTATTTTCACGAAGGCATAATAATGCTGGTGTCATTGCTGAGCCGATTGGCAGGTTTTATTTATTGAAACTTCTCATCTTTCGTTTATTTATGGATGTCAATAGTTCATCATCGTTGATCTTTAAACTACTTTCTCGTGGTCTGTTCATTTCCAACGTGAAACCTTTCTAAAATCTTATTGTTATTAAAATGGTCACTGGCTGGATATTTACCATTTCTGAATTTTGGCCAAAGGAAAAAACCAATGAAGTGATTTTCGTTTATTTATGGATGTTATTAGTTCATATTCTTCGACCTTCAAAACATCTCTTTCTCATAACCTATTAATGTCCCTGTTGAAACATTTCTAAAATCCTATATATATTAAAAACAATCCCTAATATTTACCACTTCTGAATTTTGACCGAAGTACAAAACCAGTGCGGGGGATTTCCCATCATCTCTGTTGGTTGGATAAAATACAGAGGTCCACATCAGACCACCTACTCCCTTCCACACCTTGCCACACATACGAGTCCCCTCAATACAAGGTCCTGCGCTGTCATAGGTGAACTTGATCTGAGCCAACCAAACTGGAATTTCCCCACAGTGAGTTGCACATCGATTCAGCTTAATTGGAATCTCGGTGTTGCATAGCTGCAGAGTCTGCAGTGTGGGCGTTTGGGTGCAATGGTGTCTCAAGATTTTTTTGTTTTTGCATTATAAGAATTTTTTCATTTAGAAAAATCTAATATTCTTGCTCTAGGTAATGATAATACTGGCATAGCTGTAACAGTGTTGTGATAGCATTTTTTTTTTAAATAATAATAATAATAATAATAATAATAATAATAATAATAATAGTTATAATCTATCTATATATATAAAACTGGATGTTAATAATAATAATATTATAATATATCTATATATATAAAATGATGTGTGTGTGTTCTAGCATAACTCTGAAATGCAATGAGCAGTTTCAACCAAACTTGGTATACTTGAGGCTTACTATCTGGGAAAGAATACTGTGGGGTAAGATATCACTGACACCAAAGTGGGGTGGGAGGGGGGGTGGGAAGGGGGTAACATGTAAAAATAACTGAAAGCAACAGATATTAGTGTCCAGTCCATAGTTTTCAAGGTTACTGAGATGAAATGTGATGCTCCCAATTCCCATTAAGTCCAAGTTCAGCCGTGATAGGAAGTGGGGGGGTTGAAAAACAAAATGTCAGAAATGACAGATATTAGTGTCTAATCCATAGTTTTAGAGGTCGCTGAGATGAATAGTGACACTCCCAATGCCCTTTAAGTCCAAGTTCAGCCCTGGTAGGTCAAAAATTTGAGGAGGGGGGTGGTGAGAAGGTGTGGGAAATATAAAATGTCAAAAATGCTGGGCAATGTAATTGAAGTTTAACTATCTTGACAGGCAAGGGAAAAATAAAAGACTGGGTTAGTAGAGGATCTTAACTGGAAAGAGAGAGAGAGAGTTTATCGGTTGTCATTCCGAGTTTTCCCAGGCAGCGCCGGGTTGGTTAGCTAGTAATAATAGAAATAGTAATAATTGACTGAGTACAAGTTTTCTGGCACTATAATGTCTTGAGGTGTTGATACCATTTTCTTAAAATGTCAACTCAAGGTGATATAAAAAACAGTAAGATAAATTGCCAGAATAATAACATATATTACTAAGTTTATATATATAATGTGTGTTTATGTGTGTATGTATTTAAGAGCGCTTTCAAGGCTGTGCCCAGCTCAGGTTACCAACTGATTAATGATAATAATAATAATAAGAAGAAGAAGAAGAAGAAGAAGAAGAAGAATAAGAGTAATGTGATGTGTGGAATCATACCTTGTAATTTTTAATTGAAGATTCCAAAGATTTGTGTATAGCTAGAGATTACTTACATGAAATATTTCTCTCTCTCTCTCTCTCTCTCTCTCTCTCTCTCTCTCTCTCTCTCTCTCTCTCTCTCTCTCTCTCTCTCTCTGTATGTCTCAGGGATTTAAGTAAAAAGGTGTGTTCGTGTACTTTTCATATTTGTACAGATTCCTAAATGTGTGTGTTGTGGGTTGGTGGGGGTGTTTGTGTGAGTTTAAAAGATTATCTTCTTCAGATTTAAGAATTGTCGTTTGGTTTATCTAATTTTGGTTTTAGTTTATCTTTGTGTTTGTATTCATTTTTTATTTTTATCTGTTCTCTCTTCTATTGTTCGTGGGAAATATGGAGTTCAATAACTTTGTGATTACATATGGAATTTTGTATTGGTAAAAACCTATTTTTGTGATAGACTGTAATGTGAGTTCACTGATTGAAAAGGAAAATAAAAATTTTATCTGCTTTGGTTACAGTGATTTCGTAAGAACACCAGACATGGCCAGTATCGTTGCAACTTATCAAAAACCGTGAGTGCATAATGTCTTCTTTTGAGGAGGCAATGTGGACATATTTGTGTCAGAAATTTAGAACACCTTGTCTCAGGCAGGGTGCTGACCTGACATTTATCAAAACGGAAGTGAATTTTGCAGTTGATGGAAAGCAATAGCACCAGGTGATAATGTGAGTGCAGACTACTTTGGATTACTGACGAGAGCAGGACTAACCTGTTAGATGAAGGTATCTGAATGGCTCTCCAAACTCAGGAAGGGGGGTGGGGGAGGCGGAGGGAGGAGTGTCGGAGATGTGTCGGGAGGAAAAGGAAAAAAAAGGTTTGACGGCGATTTCGAAGAGACCCTACAGGCATCTTCCATCAGCACCCCTATTCTTTTGCATTCCACTAGTCATTTGCTGAATCCGCCCATCAGCGTAGGAAGGGGGAACAAAAAATGCCCTAGGACAGCCGCCTCTGTCAGCACGCCTGTCCTCCCTCATTCCTGCGGTGCCAGGAAGATTGGGAAGGACATCGGCGAAAGCCGATCCCCGTCGTCCGATGCTGTTTCCTTTCATGGTGGCCTTAGAGACCATGAGTTCTCCAGTGGGTACTCCTTCCAGCGGGATGCTGCGTTGCGTCATAGCATCAGCAGTAGTAATAGGAGTAGCAATCGAAGCACCACCCTAAGCCAGAGCAGTTGCAATTCTGTCTCGTATGTGCCTGATAGATCTGTTGGTGTAAATGCAAGAAAAATTGATTCAGGTATTTCCAGGATTCCTATGCCAGTGCAGAGTGCCCCTGAAGGGGTCAACACCAAGAGTTGTGCTTTGAGAAGCTTCAGTCAGAGTACAAAGAGCTTTGTAACTAGCGGAAGCCAAGATAGGGGAGATACCATGACACTGAAGAGAAGTGCTAGTGTTGCTAAGAGCAGTGGTTTGACTCGGCCAACCGGAGGCTTTGGTGAAGATAGACGAAGGACCATCACCACCCAGTCCTTCAGAAGGAAAGATCCCACCCCTGGTGGGATCAGAGGTGTTCCTTTTGATAGCCACATGGAGTCTGTGAAGGAAGAAAGTACTTTAAAGAAGACTGGCAAAGATCGCTCCTCTCTCCGAAACCCCCCGGCAGACAAGAAGTTTTCTCAGAAGGAAGCAGATAGGGATAAAACCAAGAGGAAAGATTCTCTTTCATCATCCTTTCGATTCTTCAGGAAACCAGAAACCATACCCATCAAAAGAACCTGTGATAACAATAAGAGGGAGGTGCCCCCAAGAATGAACAGCTTTAGTTCATCCCATGGGCCTCAGCAAACAAAAACAGTCTCTGCTCTGAACCCAAGAATTCAGCCTCCGTCAAAGCCATCCTGCGAGAAAAGTATATTTGGGAGAGGTAGACCCAATACTGTGACTGAAGGGTCCCTTGGGAAATCCAAAGTAACTCCAGATCTGAATTCTTCAGTTCAGAGGCATCGGTCGTTCCGTGTTCTGCGACCCATTAATATACCACCTTTGCAATCCAGCACAAACTCACAGAAAACCTCAGGTATCGACAAGAAGCTTAGAACTTCCAAGAACCCAACAGACCTGCCAGGGAAGATGACTAATGAGAAAACCTTGAAAAAGCAGAAACCAAAAGTTGCTGCAAAGTGCAAATGCACAGTTACAAGCTACTGCATGCACTGCAGAGATGACAAGGACAAACCAAAGGAGCACAGTCAGGCCTCCCACAGGACAGAAAACAAACCTAGAACAGTAGTGCCGGCCGGAAGACCTGACTCAAAGATCCCACTTTCTTGTAAAGAGCAAGAAAAGAAAGAGGACAAGGACGTGAATGGAGAATCCCACAACAAAGAGCGAAGGCCATCCGTGCGCACTTTGCTGGAGACCTACGGGCAACTTCAAAATGCCCGGCGTGTTGGGGAACCAGTGGCCCAAAGACCCACTGCTCTCTACATCCCCGTAGAGAAAACCCAGGACACGTTAAATGATAGAAAGAAAAAAGATATTAAGAAGTATCTACTGGAATATGATGAACCTGGAATACCTATATCAGTTGTCCAAGAAAATGGAGGTGATGCAAGCACCAAGGTTCCCACCCTACCCAAAAAGAGAACGTTATCTCCAAATGGCAATCAGCTGAGCAATAAGTCACATAAAGCCTCATGTCCTTTGGGAAATCATTCATATGGGAAAGTCCAAAGGAACTCTCCTTCAAGGAAGCCAATTCATAAAGGGCAGATGTCTGCCAGACAGGGTCAGAATGGTCTAGAATTCATTACGTTACACAAGTCTCAAGAGAACTACCAATACGTGTATTCTGGCTACGGTGAAAGGTCTCCTGGGGTGTATAGTGTAGACTATCCCTCCCCTCTGCTGGGAGATTTTGAAGATGACCCCCTGGAGGAGGTCATGAGAGCATTAGAAGAGAAGTCAAGACCAACTCTTAGACAGCATGTTGAAAAAGATGATTCCAGTGAGGATGATTTTGCATACTTGGATGATTTTGACGTTCCGAGTAGAGTAGCGCCGGTCACTAAGAAGACAAGGTACTGCATTGTTCACAATTTTGCCCTAATTAGAGAAACTTTTATTGTTACTGAAGTGCAAAAATGGTAGTACATATGTATGTATTTATAATTTTAAGAGCTTATATTTGATTTTGCCAGTATCTTGTGTATTTTTACAATTATATATGTGTATGTATGTATTCATACATCACTGTACAGGCAGTCCCTGGTTAACGGCAGGCTCAGTTAATGGCGATATGGTTTTACGGCACTTGTCTAGTGCCGAAAATCACCAATTCCCGCTTATTGTTGCCGTTAATTGGGTATTGGCGCCGATACATACCTAACAGGCGCTGATAACCAAAAATCAGTGCTTTGCGGCGCCGTTATCGAAAATCAGGTTATCGGCGATTTTCGGTTATCATCACACCCTCAGAACGGAACCCCCGCCGATAACCGGGGACTGCCTGTATATATACTATATATGTATGTTCGTGTGTGTGTATACAACTCCTTCGTAAGTATACACTTACAAGTTGTATCAGGCTTAATGCTACTCAGATTTTCATAGCCGTACTGATAGTAGTTCTTCCACTCTCTTTGGAACAGGGGCGATGATGACAGCTTGGGGTGCGGGCTGAGCTACCTGCCATCAACTGGATCATCTTCATCGGGGGCGTTGCAGTCAGCTACGCCGCCCCCTCCACCCTCCAACATGAGCAGTGGATGTGGTTTGCCCACGACGACAGCGCCCTCAATCATCAACTCCCATCACCCTCCAGCCTTGCCCCCTCACAGACCTCACTCGTATCTTCCGCACCACATGGGCATTTCACAGGTATTGTACCCTTTTCGTCCTCTGTCTCTCCGTTTACTCGGGTCCATTTTCATAACCTGTTCTTTCTTTTACTTCTTTAGAATGAACGCTATATTCTTTGGAAGCTTGAGTTTCAAGCCAGTGCCCCTGTGGTGGGTGTGTTCCATATGAATAGGGTTCATCTTCTGAATAATAATAATAATCTGTTACTCTGCATCCTTTAGTTCATATATCTTCTATTCAGTTGAAAAAGATGGGTGCAGATTCATTATAATAACATTTATCACTATCTCAAAGACTTACAGAAATCATTTTGGGCTGAAACGCTAATGACAGTGACCTGGAAGTATCAATACTGTACATGGATTTTGCTGTACAGAAAGTGGAGATTACCCTAGAAAAAGTGGACTGGTCAGGTGTTAGTAATTCATTTAATTTTTATTTGATTAACAGGTTCTCACATTGACATATTTATTAACTGATTAATTGAACTCTTGAGAAAGTATGCTATTGGAGTTGCAGCCCATTTATATGATGTAATTATTGAACTGAACTAATATTATCAAATATGCATACGTCAGGCGTAACTGTGTTCCATAATTGCCTACTGATTAAGAGTAGGAACCCAAAAGTTTCATAGAAATGGAGTTGGAATGGAAAGATGGATACTATTATTAAACGTCCTGCAGTTGATCATTCGAGTACAGTTTCCGAGAGGGACCCCATTAGTATAAATAATTACAAACAGCTATGGAAGAGGAACCTGGATAGAAATAGAGGTGGGAGACGGCTTTGAGAAACTACGAGAAGTCAAAACTCGACGTGGGTTATCTGGAAAAAATTTTATTATATGAACTTACCTCTAAATTTGTGGCTCAGGCTTTTTGTGTTAGTGTGTGAACACAAACAACAAGGGATATTGATATGGATTATTGCTTAAATGTTTTTTTTTTTTTGTCATGGTTGTCTTATACTGTACAGTACAGTCTTTTGTATTATTTTATCTGTTGTAATTCTAGGAAAATGGGGGAGGAGGTGGTGGGGGCAGTAGTGGTGGAGGGAGTGGGGGAAGTGGCAGCAGTGTAGTGTCGGGCCAGCGCGTTGGATCTCCCGAACGGCCCGAGAAGAGCATAAAAGTCCATGTGAATTCCACCTTCAACATAGTCAAGTTCGGCGACGGAACGGATGTCAAGGTGAGCTCATTATCTTGACTTGTTTCCCTGTAGTATAGATTTGTTTCATTCTTGTGTATGCCTTCCTTAGGAACAAATTCATTCTGATGTTTCTCCTATAGGGTCATACCACTTATAAGATTCTCGTACTCTTGAATAATGAGTCTGTAGTCGTAAAACCTTGTAAAGTTGAACAGTCATAGCACAGATGATTATTGTATTCCTTATTTTTCACTGAGAAAAAGCCCAGTGAGCAATCGCTGAATCATTTTTCCATTCAGAACTGAGCTTATGAATTATGTCGTTGATAGCATGTTACTGTGTCATTAACAACCCTCCCTTTTTCTCTCCCAAGGAACCAAGCATTAAGGTAACTGGTATCACTGTACTTAATGTCATGTGGTGTTCATTGTCATATTTATTTGGTTGGGTAAGGCTTCTTTTTCATTTTGAGCATTTGAAAGTCGTATGTGAAGAACATGTCTGCATTCGCTTGTTCCCACTCTATTTTTAGCTCTCTAATGGTGATGTCTGTCATTGTTTCCCCCTTTTTATTTTATTTTTGTTTAGGGATGTCAAGTCCTGACCTGAGTAGTTCTGAGTTTCTTGCAACACCAGCATCTTGTTCTGAGCAATGCAGATGGGGTAATTGCATGGCTATCATGATCATGAGTTCTTTTGCTCTGATTAAAAAAGATCAAATCGGGAATTGCTTGTCAAGGAATATACGGGAATGTGATGGTCTTAGTTTTTTGGACTTTTCATAGAATGTTAACGTCTGTCAAGTATTTGTCTTCTAATATCTAGTACAGTATGAATAGTGCTGCAGTGTGATATGTGTTCTCTCACGCCATTACCCATGGTTTATTATGAACGAGTGGGCAGTGTGAGAGCCTTAAACCTTTGATTCACTCGTGTATTCCTTGGTAAGCGCATCCTGCTGCCTGTATTAAATTGGGGGAAAGTAGTGGAAGGTATTTTTTTCTTGTCTTCTCTGTAAACTTAATTCTTTTCACCTTGATTTTTTCTTGCCTGATCTTTTAAACTTACTGTAATTTATGGATTTTTCTATCGTAGGGTTGGTTTAGTTGACGGAAAACAGAGCACATGAAGTAAAAAGGCCATAAATTCTGGCGTTGATTATATGGGCGTGGTGTTTTTATATTTATTTAGAGTGCTAGTTTAAGTAGGATGTTTTGTTGGGTGCGTAGCGTCTTTTATGCCATGTGTTAGATGACAGTGGTTTTATTCATTAAACTTCAACACTTCTGAAATATAAACCTACTGAGATGCTTTCTATATACAGTAAAAATTAGCCATATCCTTTGTTAAGTTCTTTTGCTTAATTGTAATGTGATTAATTTAGAACCTTAAGAAAATTTATATGTTTAAAACTATCATGGACAGATGCTGTCCTGTGTATGAACTAGAAAATTACTTTTTCCCTAAAGTAAACCAGAAGATGCCTTGAATTCATTTTTGCATTTAAGTTTGCAGAGTTTTAATGATTGCATTGACTGTCGTTTAAAATATATCTTAAAATGAATTTTGCAGCAAATTTGACATTTGTATGCTTATTCCCGAGCACTCTAGTGAAATGGGTGTGGGGGATGGCGTACAGTTTAACCAGTGCTTGATCTAAATTTTGATTGTTACCTTTCAGTAAGATCTCCCAAGTTGCTTAATTTTTAATTTAGTGACCTGTTGAACGAAAGCACTTGAATAAAAAGCAAGGACAAAGTACAAAGTCAGATATAATGGTCTAGAGGAGATTTGGAGACAGAAGGACAAAGGGCCTTGAAGTATTCCAGAAAATCTTGGAGAAGGGCTGTAGATGAGACCTGGGAAGGTGGGAATTCAGACAGAATGTGTATAAGACAGAGCAGAAGGTAGGGAACTTAGCTAATCTTGAAGATGACGGTGATGATAATCCCCGGACGTGGAACTGTTCCTCCTACCAAGGGCTTCCGAGTCCCGAGCACCTGGATATACTTATACTCATGTGATTATTTACAGATGTATTTTTCCTCTTATGATTAAAAACTGTGCTTCCCTAAACAACTGAAGTATTGATTTATTGATATGATATACTAGCATTGTATTTGAGTTGTGGTTTAGAAGATTAGGTATGCATTTTTAGTACAGTATGTAAACATATGATTAATAATGTGGCAAAGGTCACTTGTGTCATTCAGTTAAAATTTATCATTGACGTGTTTTTTTATTTATTATTATTTTTGTAAGATTTAGTGGGGATGATACTGTTAATGTTCTGATACCTTAATATGATTTAAATAACTCAGGGTACTCTATTAGGAAGTTATGGATTGCAAGCATTATAGAAACATAACTGAAGTTAGGTGTAGCACTAATTGTACAGTACTATACTCGGCGTAAATATATTAAAGAGTATATTTTAAAGCCCCAGGCAGTTCGCTTATTGGATTTCCTCGTTTTCGTTGGTTTGTACGTAAAAGAATCCTAAAGCAGAAATCTTGCATGTACATAATAAAGCATATATTGTTCGGCTGCTCAGTGCTTATTATATTTGGGCCTAAACGATGGCATTTTGTTGGTAAACTTGAAATTTTAAGCGCTCTTGTAAATCTGTCTGATGGTTGTTTGTGTGTTTGTATGTTTTGGGTGATAAGTACGTATCGGAAAACCATTGAAATGGTGACGTTTCACTGTTCCTTTAATTACGTGTTTGCATTTGAGTTAGAGTGAACTTGGTATGTTCATTCTGTTCATTTTAATTTGGGACCCAAATCAGAAGTCAGCCAACCAGAGGGAGATATATAAACTTCTAAAACCTGTACTTATTGTATATTACATGTAGTTTCAAGGTCTTTTTTTTTTTATTTGCTGAGCTCTCGTGAGATCCTTACCTGTTTGATTTAATGGGATCTGTCCTTCCAGTTGTAACTTTCAAGGCAGTGCTAAATCACGCGGCCTAAGGGAGCGTGCAAAAATGAAATGAGATTTTTGAGACCTTATACCAGATTTGAGAAAGGTGTATCGGTAAAATTTTGCTTATATTGAGTGGTAGGGATATTTTTGCATAGGGGACCTAATGCTTCGTTTTTTGCAGTAGACTTATTACTTCACAAAATAAACCTTTGCGTAGTTTCAAAATGTTCTTTCATCCCATTCATCTAGAAACCTCTTTTGTTCTTGGTGCTGGATTTATAGTTGCTGTTACTGTACTATATGGTTATTAGTAACTGGGACATTAAGCATTTCAAGTTCCTACAAGATTGTATGAACCCTATTTATCGTTATTCTTAAGTAACATTAAATATTTTAGTAGCACATTGCTTTGATGTATACAGACATGATAGATTTTGATACATAACTCAAATTCCTTCACATATAACATCCCTGAATACACAGTACTTGGTACATTTTCATTTTCCATACTTGGATGAACATTCACAAAAAGTATTAATTCACTGGTGCTCAATATGTATTCGTTCTCCGTCTTTAAGCGTTAGTACAAGATGATTTGGTCGTCAAACCATATCTGGCGTTGTATGCACGGTGCTTAAGTAGAAACCATCTCATGAATGCAATTATCTAACTCATAAACTTGATTTGTTAGAAATTGTATACTATTGTTTGATTTGCCACTTGTTTGTGAACATTGTGGTGTCAAGAATTAGTCAGTGATATCACGAAGGCCAAGAGTCAAGTGCCAGCCCTTAGAAAAAGTGCACGTAGTCTTACTCCTCATTTTCATCACCCAGGTAAGTGTTAGTGGGTGAAATTGTGAACAAGTGAGTGGTAGGCTCACCCGCAATGTGATCAGTATTTGCAGTCACTTACGTGTTGATTTATTGTCCAGGCGAGGCCTACAGAAATATACAAGTTACTTACAGTATGTACATTGTACAATCTATGCTGCATAATTTTTCCTATGAAGAAAACTACATTAAAGATTTTGAATGCGTGAAATACTCTGGAGGTTCAAAAGTCTGTACATTATACTAAATTCCACCATTATATTAATGATGTAGGTTAATGTTACACAGGAATTCACTGGTATACTGTGTATTACAAACAAATGAATTTGATCTACGGCAGCGTAGCCTTTGTCATTTAGATGTATTTCATTTCAAATCTTCAATTTATTGTATGTAAAATATGCCTACATTAAGTTACTGGTTGACATGCCCTTCACCATAGAGTTGATGTGTATTTAAGATATAGTGAAAGTCGATCACCTTTGAAGGGATAGAGCACAGTGAAAAAAAAATGGCGCAGAGCCTTTCATCTGAACACAGAGTACAATTGAAAATGCAACCTGTGTTTGGTATGATTTTCTCACGTGTGACATGCACTTGTTACGAAAACTTTACAACAATTTATTTTTGAAATTTTACAGGTCACAACCCAAAATCAATCTGTTGGCGTAACATAGCTTACTCTACAAAATTTATAAATCCAGTGCGGACAAACAACACCCCAAACTACTTTTTATACATTAAAGCAAGTTGCTACTGTATTTAAACATTTAGGTGGTTTTTGGGTGTAAAGTTCTATGGAGAGACGTATCACATCATAGGGCAATCTTTCCTAAAAATTCTATTAGCCTTGAGCACTGCTTCACCTTGTGTGGGCTATATTTTGAGATTGGTTGCAGACTGACCTTTTCACACGTAATCATTTAGTAGCCCCTACTCTCCTCATATCACGTTTTTTCCATCACTTGCTTGTTACCTTTGGTTTTTGGTACACAGGGTTAAGGTTCTCTTGTTTGTTGGTTTCTACAAGCAATGGTTTTGAAGGATTATGCATGGAGGGAGTAAAGCCCTTGAAAGGTCAATTCACCATGTAGGGGGGGATGTACTGCGCCTGTGAAATCACGCAGTATGTAGTTAAGGAAAAAGGTCGTGTTCTGGTTTAATAAGATGGTCGAATTTTATTATGTATTATCTCTAAAACATCAAACTTTTTATTGTAACATATTATTGAGTCTGTTAGTTAATTACCAAAGATTTTTTTTATTATGGAAGTTTGTGGATGTAAATTATTTTAGGATAAACTATCACTTTCTGTGCATTGTCAGTCCTGAAAGAATATGTCTTTGATTATTGACAGTTTTTCCATGTTGACACAGAAAAACTCCAAAAAGTATGCAACAAAGAATGGGGATATGAATATACTGTATACTGTTACTGAATGTACAGTACTAAATATTAGTGTTTTCTGTAACTGTAGTTATCTTTCATGTATGTTTGTGGGTATATGCCATACAGTATTACCACATGCAGAGCAGAAGGACAGTAAATAACGTCATATGTGTGGTTGTTAATAATACGAATGACGAAAGGGTCTCCAAGACAGCTCATTTGTGTCTGTGCTGTAATAATGATCACTGTACAAAGACATGATTAATGTGTGTTATGGATATTTCATAGTTTTGTATCTTGAAGGTGTGGTTATCATACTACTAGTTTGTTCTGTAAGTGTGTGGTTATCATATACTAAAAGTTAACAGACTTTTCAAACCGTTTATAGCAGGGAAAGAGGTGAAAAGATTTATGAAAAGTGAAGCGTACGTAAATGCCTTGTTTTGAACTTGTTCATTTTCAGTATTTCTTGGTTATCTTAGAGAATTTTTATTTTTAAAAGTACTAACGGTCTCTAGCATTTACATTCTTCTATTAGTGTCTTCCTTTCACGTGGTTGCTAATCGGAATCTCATTACAGGGAATCATAAGCGTCGTCATCAGCAGACAAGCGCCGGGCCCTCGCCAGTATGAAAGTATGTTTGCCATCAGATTGCGGAACACGATCACTGGAGAGGTCCATTGGCTGCACCAGGATCTTACAATGTATCAGGTATGTCTTGTTTTGTTGTTGTTTGAAAGTACATTAACGAAACCTAAGTCATAACTCTTTAGCATGCATAAGGTTCATCCAAAAGATCTGGTCTTAAGTGAGAGATGAACTTAGCAGACATAGGGTGAAGTTTCAAAAATTGGACAGCCAGGGGGAGAAGATAAAAGACAGAAAGCAGTGCGGACAGGGACTCAAGAGATGTTGCAAAGAACATTTAGTACCTTCTACAGTATTTGGTAGGTTATGGCCCCCTCTGTGGGTTAGGTCTTGTGCTGTATTAACAAAGTTCCTGGGAGAAGAGGTTATGGAAATATGGTCGTGTGGATTTTGCATTTTCCTTTGTTCCTATGCCTTTCATTTTCACAACACTTTCTTTTTTACAGTTATGAAATTCAGAGTTGTATTTGTTCTGACTCTTACTTATCAAATTATTACCTGTTATATTGCATAGATCTTTTGTGTAGAAAACGTACCTTTGCTGTTAAGACTAAATCCCAGTTGAGTTTTGTGCAAAAAAGTTGGCCTGTATTTGATATTTTACAAATTTAATATATGTCTGCTAATTTGCTGCTCTTTCTGTTACCCCCTTATACAGGTTGTAATTTATTATCTGTTGGCCGTAAATATATTCATGCCCTAGCTGCCTGGAGTCGCTGTTATACTCTTAGTTCCTCCTGACTGGATTTTTCATGTCCCATTAAAAGTTTTAAATACTATATCCATACAGAGCATATTTCGTTTAATTATTTGCCGGTAAGCCAGGGCGTTGTTGGTGCAGTTTTTCTCAGTATTTATGAACTGCATATTATAATGGACCAAATACAATGTTTTTGCTGTTCTTCACGATGAAAATCATGCACTGTAGTAGTATGCTATTTGGTATCCTTTTGTTTTATGGCGTCTTTTGGTTTGCTTCATTTATGAAGGACTTCTTAGTTCGGCTTTTTTTCCGTATCTTGATTGAAGGTTTTTGCACTTATAATCAAGGCAGTGATCTGTTTCAAATAAAGGGTATAATCTTGTGTAAACTTTTCCTTTTGGAGTACTGTATACTCGTCACATACCCAGTAAAAATGTTTTGGTTTTCAAATACCTGTAATGGGGTCTCTCTCTTGTGTTCCTTCAGGATCTGTTTCCTATTACTTTGATAATCCTTTTCAGATTGAGTTCAAGAGCATGTACGTTGCTTAGTGTAGACGGTTATCCAGTAAATAGTAAGAAGTGAAGGCAATATTTATTATATACTATCTTGACCTTTTAATTTCAATTTCAGGTAGAAGAAAAGTACCCAGATTATCACGGGGAGGAATGGAGATTTGAGCTACGAGTACGTTATGTTCTTTCTGATCTCCACCAACTTTATGATAAGGACCGAAGTACCTTCTGTTACTATTATGAACAGGTAAATAAAGCATGCGGATTTATCTAATGACCAAAGTGAAAACTTCGAATTTAGGTGAATTTTAGTGGCATTAACCACAGTTTACTTCAGAACTGTTACTTGTACTGTATAGATGTCAAGCATATTTGATAGATTTCACGAAGCAATTGTTTTCTGTTTTATAAAAAGATTTGTCAAGTACACCAACTTCTAAAATACACTTGATACTCTGGGAAGTTTTCATAGTTAACCAAATTTGAAGATAATGATATTTAATGCTTATTTGACTTTCACATTAAATGATAGAGGTGAACCGTCATCTCACGTACTTGTTACTCTGCCAGGTGAAAAATGACTACTTGGAAGATGAGGGAAGAGGAAATGAAGGAGTGGACCAAGACTCGGCTATTCAGTTGGCGTGCATAGAAATTAAACGGATGTTCAAAGTACGTAGTACAGTATTGCCACGTTGAAATGAGACAATTCTCTAAAATGCTCCTCGATGGAAACTCATTTTACAGTATATGATATTGGCTACACTGCAGTTAAGTTTAATTTAGTGATTGTGGAAAGTTGACCCAAAGTAATAGTTAAGTGGTAAAGATTATGTTGTAAAAATATCAGTTAGTGTTTATGAGTATTCCATTATTCTTTTAATAGTTCGTAAATTTTAGAAGTTTATCAACAAACTGGTATAAGGTTGCTTTAATGACCCCTGTCCATAGTATAGTCATAGATATCAGGTTTGTGAATACTTATGCTTGATAATTTTATTGCTATAAGGTGCTCGTTGCTGTTAGTAGTCAGTTGTCATCACTTAGATTTTGAAACTGCATGAGCCAAAAGTTCTTCATAGGTTTGAGAGATTTTTCAATATAGTTTTAGATTCACTGTAAGAATACAACCATTTCATATTATGGAATATTTTCAAGAAAAAAATTAGGATGTCAAAGTACATTATTGTACTGTATTAGTATAGGTAGTTAGGAACCACTTCTCAGTTGTTGAAGATAATAATCAAATAATCTTGTCCAGGACATGAATGGCAGTACTTTGGAGAAGAAGTCCAACCTGGAGTACTTAGAGAAAGAAGTGGGCCTTCATAAATTTTTACCGTCATCTATACTGAATACCGTCAAGTCTAAAACGCTTCGAAAGTCTTTACAGCAACATTTCAAAAAGTACGGCCAGCTGTCTGAGTCTGAGTGTCTCTTCAAGTTTTTAGAATTATTAGGCAAGAGCAGAAAGTACGACCAAGAATCATTCCGCTGTGCATTAGGGGTAAGTAAATGTTGTATGGAGTGTGTTAAGAGTTTTAGTTTTAAGCTAGTATGTTTATTACCAGTACTAAAAACCATAAGTTTAAAGATGCATGGGATCTGTTTTATAATTTTTAGTATAATGTGCAGTTCCTATTGGTGTTTATTACAATAATACTTTTGTCCTTTCCAGTCCGGCTGGTCTATACCAGTGACACTTCTGGTTGGTCCATCTGTAGGCATATCCTACACTACAGATTCTGCATCAAAAGTGAGTGTAAATGGACCCCACCTTTGTGCTGACTCTAAAAATTCAGAAAGACTTAGATGAGTTCAGCTTTCCTAGTTTTGACCTCTGTTTCCGGAACTACTGTGAACATAATGTTACTGTTCCTGGAGGCGAGGTGAATGGCCAACAGTTCCTTGGCGTTGATGTGGAGCTTCTTCTGTTAATAAACTGTCTTTGGATTTGGTGGGGGCACATCTGGCTTACTATCAGAAATGTCGATAACAGAAGAATCCCATCAACGTCGAACTGTTGGATCCCATAGTAATATTTTTATATTTTTTCAGCCTCACCACATGGCCAGTTTTGAGCAGGTACAAACTGTTCCACGAGTTAATAAACTGTTTGATTTGATGTTCTTACTATCAGAAATGTACGGAATTCGATCCCATAGTAATATTTTCATATTTTTTTCAGCCTCACCACATGGCCAGTTTTGAGCAGGTACAAAGTGTCGAAACACTTACAACAGACTGTGATACGCATCGAAAAGCTCTTGTTCAGCTCAAGGTAAAAAGCAAATTAGCAAATTAATAGCCTAGTTTACTGTATGATGCATTCTCTCAGCTCAGAGTGTTGACTCATTAGAAGGAGAAATGGTGATGGCGGTTACAGTATTGTTCCAACTATAGCCTAATCAGACTTGAATTAAATGGTAAAACAGTACATAAATTTCCGACTCTTTCACCAAGAGGTATTCTTTACATTTCAATGCTTTCAGTTGGAGGACACATCCTTTAATTAATGTTGAAGGATGATGAAAATATTTTTCACAGATTAATGTACGTAACTTAAGTCAGAGTTTATATATACTGTAGTTTGTGAATAATTCAACAAAATTTAATATTATGCATCAGCTGTAATTTCTTTCATTTTCCTGAGCATTTCATCTAGTGCTTTCCATCTGGAAGCTCTTGAACTTTGAAGTGTTTCCAGAAACCAAATTCGGGATGTACAGTATTTAAAGGAAACACCAAAGGTAATCATCATATATCTTGAATCTCTGAACTGATCTTGTAACATCTTTCACTCATGTCAATCAGGTGGCTGGAACAGCAGAAGCACTTACTGTTACGTGCCCCAGCATAGCTGCGGCAGAGAGTCTTGCCGATCTGATTGATGGTTACTGCCGTCTTGTGAATAACACTAGAACATCCCTCTGGAATACTAAAGGTAAGATCTTTCTGCTCTTATAGATGCTAGCTTTTTGTATGGTGGGGAAGTTTATTCATTAGTTTCAGTGCTGTCACCAGTATACAGTACTGTATTTGTTTTTCCCATTGAACAGGAATACAGTATTCTTTTGTATCCATGATCATATGAGTTGGACATATCTGTACCTTTAGGTAGAAAAAATGCAAACATTTCATATCTGTTGTCTTATAGTTTTCATGGATGACTAATTCCTAGATTGGCGTAGGACTTATCCTTCTATAGTTTTGCCTTGATTGGATAAGATGATTAAGGTGTTGTTTCAAAATTATTTGCCTCAGCTCTGTAAGTGCAGAATTTTGAGCTTAGGACTGGCGTTAGAATTAGGATAAGTAATAACCAAATAGTATTTTGTAGAAAATAGGGAATATACATCAGGAATTATGTTGTTATCTTCACAAAGCAATAACAATTTGAATCTTTCCATTGACAATTATATGTGTTGGATTTAAGGAAGGCGAGGTGTAATTAGTTCGTAAAGAAGCTTATTATGACAGTTAGCCTTTTTTAGTGTTATTACAATTACTTAAGTCAAATATGCTCAGGATGGCAAGTTTTGTGCTCATATTATTATTAGTGAAAGGCTGATAAAGTCAAGTGAACTACTATTACTGTGGTCATGAAATTGACACTAGAGTTCACTGGAAAGGCAGGATATTATTATTGAAAAGTGGATTGAGCTATTATCTGCTGTAGGCAAAAGTGTAGATTTTTTTTTTTTTGCGTTTTGTTTTACGTGGCGTTCAAGATTTCATGTCGTGCAATTACTGCTTGTGCTTATAGACTAACCCTAGGCTTTGTGTGGTGACATGGTTACAAGTGTTATTTGAGATATTAACATACTATGTTTTGATTTCACTGGCCTTGTGCTTTGCAGATTTTGTTGTGCTAACATTGCTAATATACTGTTGAGAGACTGGTGCCTATGCTTACTGACTTCTAATATTGGTTAACTACAGGATGTATGATATGTGTTAGCCAGGACAGTGTGGCTATTGTCAGAGAATTGTCAACATTTCACCAGTTCCAGTTTCTAATTCCACTTGTATATTGGTCCTTACAAAGAGCTCTTCTCTGTGTGTACAGTATTGGTCAGAGGGAAGTGCTTATTCTCACATATTGGTCCCAGTAAAATTTTTTCTGCAGGACGCAAGAGGAGTGAGGAATAAAATATGTGAGAGATTCTGTTAATGGTGATGGTAAATGATATCTTTAGAGAAGAAAAAATAGCCATAAATATCGTGGCATTAGGGTGACGTGTAGAGAGTTAGGGGATAATTTATATCTCTTTATGTATGCAGTCAGCCAGAATTAACATTATACCAGGCCAAAAACATATTAGTAAAAAATTGCCAATTTCTCGTTATTTTTCCTTGCAGATTTTATATACGATAAATAGCGTGAAAAAGAAATTTATCTATCTCCAAAATAACATCAAAACCAGCTTTCTATCATGAGAAACAAATTTAAAGCAAGCAATAAAAAAATTATATTTTAACCTCATCAGTAATAAGTCAGAACAGTGTGTCTTACCACAGATGCATTTTTAACCCCCAAAATCTCGAGGGGGTTAATTTTCCATGTTCCCATGTTAAGTGATTAAAGAATTATTGCTGGATTTATAAGTGTAAAACCTGTGAAATTTGAGCCACGAATATGGTAAAATCATAAACTGATATTTTTGAACTAACCCATTATTTACATCAGCACAATTTATAATCTGAAATCAGGCTAATTTGGGTGATGGGTTTTCATTTAAAAGTTTAGTTTTGAAAATTATGTATTCACCCAAACTATCAGTTGCTGTGTATCAGATAGGATGAAATTATAACTAAGAAGTTTTACCATAATATGTTCAGAATGATAGATTTAAAGATTCTATATATTTTTGTACATTTTGACACAATTCAAAGTAGAAATTTTTGTTGATTATGATTACAAGAAATTACCTTTTTTAATTAAAAAAAAACTGGTTAGGATCTAAAGATTGGCAGTTCAAGCTATCATTTGGCATAATTCTATCTTGGAAAATTGGTAATCAGGTTTATTCTCATGTAAATAAGATGTCTAACAGCTTTGTGAATGCTTTTGCGTGTGTAATAATAACTCTTGAATTGCATATAGGTAATATGTGTTATATTACAGTAGCTCACGTGATTTCATGTATTATGCCGTTAGAATTATAGGTTATGATATTGACGCTTGGGCCCTCTATGCAATCAGTGATATAATTTCATACTTTGGTACCACAACATTAATTATGTATATGTCCACAATCATGACTTAACAATTTTTAAGATACTGTTATAGTTAACAGTTGTATATGACTGTTTTAGATATCTTTTTATGTATTTTGACTGTGGATTGAGAACCCTTTTGAAATACCAGTGAACAGTGAAATTGCTGTGTACTTGGTGTCGTCTCGCTGCAGTTCATTAAAAATGTCTGTTCACGTATGTTTTAGTGAATTCGTACTACGTAGTGTCAGAATTTGTCAAAAGTGTTCTCTTTCCAAACTTCATATGCATCCTATAGTCTTTCTCTATGGGCCTTTTGCTGGTGGTATTTCACAAATGGTTCACATCTTTCAACCTTATTGACAGTTCCAGTTTCATACACATGGTACTCATGATAACTATGTTAACAGGGAATGTCACATTATTTATGTAAGCAGTTGATCTTTTTTAGCCTAATACAAGTAAACATTTTGACATTCTTTTCACCCACTCTGCATATGAGAGTATCAGAAATACTTTATACCTACTGTAAATATCACTTCATTTTCCCTATTAACATAGTCCTGAAATCAATGGAACTTGGGCAAAGTTTAACAAGAACTGTGACACTGCCATGAGGTTTACTAACTTGACTCGTCTTTCACTCTACTCCCTGGCGTCGCTTGTCCAATGAACGACCGACTTGCTCCTTGGCTCGTTGGCTCGATTATTGTTCATTACATCACCAACACTAGTTCATGTTTGGAAGTCTTTACCATGCCCGTGCCAGACACCACAAGGTTGGTTGTTCTAGCTTGGTTTTTCTGCCTTGATTGTGCATGCATTTCTTACTAACCCTTAGACCAGTAACCTGCTGACCAGGTAGTAAAATAATGAAGAAGAAGGCAAGTATTTTTTCCTTTGAAATGGTGAGGCATACATGATGATTGAGTTATTGTGTCTGCTATCATAAATGAAAACTAGTTTTGAAAGGTAATGCTGATTGGCATGATGTAGACTTCTTGTTGCATAAATGTATCGCTACACAGTATGAACTAGATTCAGATTTAAGAATAATAACTTGTTTAGCCAGAGGTTGTGGGATAGAATTAGAGAGGGGGCTTACAGAGATAATGAAAAGAACAGAAAAACATAGAATTGGTGAGATCTGTTTTTATTTGTTAACCATGTGGGGACCTTGGTAATTAGGCTTTCAGAGCTGAAATATTGGTCAAAGATGTTTCTGGTGAATCATCTGGAAATGTAATTTTGATTTAACTATAAATTTGGCTTTAGAAAAACCTGATGGTTGGAATGCGAAGTTAGTTGGTTGTTGCTTTCTCATACTAGTTTAAAGGGAGATTGATAGTACTGAAGCATTTACTTTATCTCCACATGATTGTAGTTTTATAGTTTAGTATAATATTTTGAGATAGCTAATTTGATATGCTCCTGTTATATATAGGCATTGCTTGTCCTTTTTGATGGTTATGTGAAATTTTACAATCTTATGTTTTGGGGTAGTGGTGGGTAAATGTTTATATTCATTTATTCATTTTCACAAAATTATTTTAGATTTAAATCATTGTTATATCTCGACTCTAAAGGTGACATGACTAGAAAGTTGCTAAAACTTGAAAAAATTTTATATAATAAAAGCTTCTCTTTTATGTACAATTAATTTTGGGGATAATAAATACTTAAACTTGCATCATGAAAGTACATACTGTAATTAAATTTGTTTTGCATTGTAAAAGCATAAAAGTTCAAACATTACCATTTTCCCTGGCATCAAAAAAAGCTTTTTCCCCTCTCTCTCTCTCTAAAATAAGTCCAGAATTTGTTTGCTTCTTAAGAGGCCAAAGGTTATGTTTCATTGACCCAACCAAACTCCAGAGGAAGATTATCTGTGCTAGTTAGTAATCAGAATTCCTGTGTGTGACCTCTGAATGAAATACTGGTTTGTAAATTTTTTTTTTTTTTTTTAAATTGTAGTCACAAAGATTCATTCCTACGTGAGACAAGCTAACAGATGAGTGGTTACTTGAATTTTGTGCGTCAGTATCACCAGGATTTTAACTCTAATCAAACAACCCAAAATTTAAGAGAATATTGCTTCCTTACAATAATGAGATTGGATTATTGTAATCAGAATGCAAATTTTGTGATGGGAATGGGGTCATTTTTTATGATAGTTTCCTCAGAAATTCACACCTAATTTTTATATCTGGGAACAGTGTGCAAAAATATTTTCAGGTTTTGAAGATTAAAATGTTTTTTCATATTTGTAATGTACTGTCCAGTATCTGTATTGTGTGAATTTTAATTTTTTTTATTTTCATTTATTTTTTAGTTTGCTCCATGTGGGTATCATAATCATGCTGTGTTTTAACTTAGTGTAACTGTGAAATAAAATGTTATTTTATAAATGTACTATCTCCTATTGTGATGTTTAGTTTTCGTGTATGTGAGGTTTAAAAAGATGGAGGCATGAGCTCATATTTAACACTTAAAATTTTAAAATACTGCACCAGCAGTAGCCCCATCCATTTGCACAAAGTGAGACACTATTGGGCAGGGATATTTCCGATATAACATGCTGGGCAATTTATACTATATACTGTACTGTATACAGTGTATTACTTTGTAGTCTTCAAGTTTTTGGTTGACTGGTATGTCAACGTCAGAAAAGCTTATTTGACACAAATAAACTGAATTTAAAGAACATTAAAAAAAGTAATTTTGAAATAAATGAATGAAAAACTATAATAACCAAAACAGTTTTGTCGGCCATATAGTAATAAAAAGAACAGATTCCTTGAAAAGCATCTCATTTGTTATGGATATTGTCCCTAGGATTGCTGTGAACGCTGAAGTAGTGTAACAGAACCACTGATTCACTTACTGAGCTTCCCAGTATGTGAAATGAAATAGGATGAATTTTGAAGTCGAAATTAGGCAACTAGGTGGGAGGAGACCAGAGGGAACATGAAAAATGACAGATAGAAAGCAGTGGGTTACTGCAAAGAACCTTTGATGTCTGGTAAAATGTGATGTGTCGCTAGGAAAATAAAACCCATTAGACTTTAATATAACCTATTTGTGTTTAGTGTTCAAATTCCTGACATGTTTTTTCCAGTGTAGAAAAAAGTCATCAATTTACAAGGTGGCTTGAGTAGAAATTATATTTGCATTATCACCCACTTTTAAGTAGGCTACTTAAACAACTTGAATAGCATTTCAAGCAAGAGATGTGCTGAGCTGCTGACACTGCCAAGGAATAAAGACTGGGAGAGAGTTTCTGTGTAGCGTCTGAGAAAAAAAGGTGTAAAGAAGCCTATCTCCAAAATCTAACAAAACTACCAGCTCTAGCTAGTAGCTTCACTAACTTCAAACAGTAAGAAAACAAAATAACCTCAACAAGGTTGATTGGTTAGAGCAGTTCTGAATCAAAGATACTAGAGAGATAGCCTGGTTGGATGAAAGTAGTACAAGAAAAATACTTGCTAAAGCTTTCTGAAATTGCCTTCAATCTGGTGACTGCTGATTTTGTTCACATGGTGTCACTGAAAGTCCTCTTAGTCCTGTCATTTTTCAGTGCAAGGAAAACTACATACACTTAAATAAGAAGAGAATGAATTAAATTACATGAAAATGGTAAATAGCACCCCAATCTGGAACAGTCCCAAAAGTCTTTTGATGCAGGGTGATTTAGTTACAGTAATTACCGAGGACTAGTTGGGGTGTAGTTTTGAACTTAAACCTAACTTAGCCACTGAATCATGTTTTTTTCCTGTATTGGAATAACATGTCTGGGATTTGTGTATTATACAGTACTGTGAGGTTACGATAGAGTAATAGGTTTGTGATGTTGCAGTATAAATGTGATACTACAGGTGTATTAGTAAATTACTAAACTTTCTACATGAAACATTATGAATGCGTGTATCTGATAGCTCGAAGAGCTTAGTGTTCCCTGGGTTAGGTGGTAGATATGCAACAACTAGATAGGGTAACAGATAATCACTTTGAAATCTTAGAGGAAAATATTTGTAATTAAATATTACTTCTTTTGTATGTTAATGATAAATCTGGTCAGGTGATTTCTCTTACTGGGCTAAACTTTGTGGAATTTTTATTTGTTACATTACACTGCACGCCCTGCACAGTATCACAAGTATCCTTGCACGTGCTTTGTAGATATCGAATTTGATGAATGGTTACCTAAAAGCATCTTTATTTATCAGTGGTAGAGTGGTAAGCAGTGAACTCTGGTTTTGAAATGAAACTTTTCAACGTTTGCCTATGCACATCAAACACTGCACAGTATAGTCCCACTGGTAACATTATGTTGAAACACTGTAAAAGTTAAAATTACCAGTATTATCATGCATATATTCAAGTTGAAACCATTGTGACTTTTTCAAAAAGAAGAGACAAGGTATTGTTGATATAGGAAAAATATATCATTTTATTTTAAACTTAATTCTTTGTCTCTAAAATTTTGGGAAGTATGTTGATCATAGCAATAATGTTAACATTCAAATAAGTAAATTTTTGTTGATGGTATTTCTGTGAATTATACAACTATTCAGGTATTTTTTTTTTAATTTTGTATGTTATGCTCTGATCAGGCAGACATAAGGTATGTCAAGATTATTAGTGAGTAATTCTTGTGCTGCTTTAGATTTAAAAATTTGGGGTTAAGGTAAGTAAATAATTGAGTTTTATCTTTGTTTTAATTTAATGTCCTGTATTAGCATAAGATCAAAATCCCTTCACAGCAGTTTTAAAATTGAAGTGAATGATAGAATTTCCACAATATTCAGTATTTAGTTTTTACAAATAACCAGAAAGTGCTCGTGGTAGTAGTTATTTTTTGAGGACGGATCATAGAGTTTCTTCTCTTCATAGGCGTACTGTATAATCTTTCAGTCAAAACAGTTACATACAAGGCTTACATACAGTTACTAGAGCTGTAACACCGTAGTAAAGTAAACCGATTGTTTCGTAAATTGATGTTGAACTCTGGACAAAGTTGACATTAATTTTAGAAGTTTTTAAGTAAATTTTATCAGATCATACTTGAAAATGTACAGGAATCCAGGGGGGCTCTGCAAATTATATTTGTTACACTGAAATATATTGAGTCTTGAAAGTCTCTAAGAAATCATTTTAAATTTATATCAGTATCTGCAAGCTAAAAGAGCAGTTATGAACTATATTTAATGCATAATCAAATACTCTATACAGCTTTCACATCTTAGCAAGAAACGTCCTTTACGGTGGTCATGTGAGCATGAATGTAGTTCAGAGGTGCCTTTCTAAATTCTGAATACAGTAACTTAATCTAAACAAAATTTACTCAGTGCTAAAAAGCTAATAGGCTTTGAAGGTTTTTGCCAAACTGCAAAAAAAAAAAAAAAAATGGAACTCACTAAAAGGCCAAGGATTTTGTATGCTAGGAGTGCAGTTTTAGCCTTTTGTCTTTCTTTTTTTGTTGATAGAAAGTGTTTTATCTGCCCAGTGTTTTTCTTAAGCAAGTGCATAACTCCTTATAACATCCTGCATTATAACTTTTTTTACCATTTTGTAACTTGCTACATTACAACTTATTGTAGCTTTAACTTTGTCTCTGCTGCTAAAAGTTTTGTTGTGATTAAACATGCAATGCATTTTCCATTATTGTGATTTTTTGTAGGTCAATTTTATTATTAGTATATTTGTGGTCAAATGTAACTATTTCTGAAGTTTTGAAGTACCATATAATTTTAAATATTTTACATAGCTTTTGAATATCTAAATGTAGATATTTTCATATACATCTGCCTAAACCAGATTTTGTTTGTGCTTTAGAAGTGAGTGGGTCTGGTAGTAGCAGTTCACGACAGAGCTCGGAAACAGGTGGGGAATCACGGAAGGCTGGTGGAGGTTCGGAAGACTATGCAGAGATCGTAGATGACGAGGGAGATTATTCAACACCTGCAAGTATGTTGTCACTTTCTTTTTAAAGAAGTTAGTCGTGCTTGCACTTCGTGTCAGTTGAGTCAGTTTAAAAATGTTCATATTGCAAGCTTATTTTCCTAAGATTATTAATCTCTCCTTTTTCGTAAGGTTAGTTGAAGCAAAAGTTTTCTTTTTATTGCAAGCTTATTTTCAGCCTTATTTTCTGCAAAAATGTTTTAACAGGTTTTCGTTTATTTCAAAATTGATGATATGAGTATGTTTATATATAGAACAGGTTTTCAATGGAGTTTTTACTTTGTAACAAAGCAGAAATGAATGATTGAGCTTTCAGGAATGATATAGCTAAGACTATAAAGTGAATAATATACCATAAGTAAATCATAATCATACCTGTTATGTACCTAATTTCAGACGTATTTTATCCCAGATTATGAACACTTATCGAGGAGTTTAGCAGCAGTTATTCTAATACTGACCTATTTGATTTTTTGCAGCCAAAGATTATGAATTAGAGAGAAGTAATATAACCGTAGGAGATATAATAGGAGAAGGACAGTTTGGAGATGTCCACACGGGGACTTTCTGTTCCAGGGATGGCTCCAACGTCCCTGTCGCCATTAAAACTTGTAAAGTAGAATCTGAATTGGCAATGGCAGAGAAATTTTTAGAGGAAGCATGTAAGTTTTTTTATAATGTTTTAATGTTGAACTTTGAATTTATAAATCCTGCTGGTGTAATGCTTTTGTTTGCATAGTCTGAAGATGTGCAAGAGATTCAGGATTTGTTTATTGTCGTCTCAGCACTTTATTAAAACCTATGGTATTTTTGTATCTAGTACTGTAGATCCATACTGTATAATATTCTGTACATCACTTTTAGAGAATAAAGAGGAAACCACTTGCTGAATGCTGACAAATATCCTAAGCACTAAACAGGTTATACACTTGTTAAAGTAATTTTACGATTCTTTCAGATATTATGCAACAGTTTGATCACCCACACATCATCAAGCTGATAGGGATTTGTTCCGAGTCCCCTATTTGGATTGTGATGGAGTTAGCTCGATATGGTGAGATGAGGGCCTATCTTCAAAACAACAAAGACAAATTAAATCTAGCCACACTAGTCCTTTACGCTTTCCAGCTTTCTACGGCACTTTCGTACCTGGAGAGTAAAAAGTTTGTTCACAGGTATGTTGTGTCGACAAGGGTAATTTCTGTGTTTGCTTCCTTTAAATTCATGATTGTATGTTTCATGTGATTGAACCAAGTTTGTATCCTAGGCTTGCTCTCATGAGGAGAAAATGAAGTGTAGTTGAAGGTCACAACAAAAAACAACATGCATCTTAGTGCCTTTTGTTTAAAGTTGATGAAAAGATGAGTGTTTTTCTTTGATGGGTGTAAATGTCTAAGTTATATAGTTAACTACAAGAAATTTTTCTTCATACCTTGTCAAGTGATGAATAGCTTAAGTGATAAATTGCTTCATATTGTAGTCCAGTAAGCATGAAAAAATTCTTATCATGGTGGTGATTATGGCACAAGACTTGTAATTTATGTTAAATTAAAGATATGCATATTTTTGAGAGACCTCATCTGTGCTTCAAAATCCATGGCAGCAAATCTTACCTTGTAAAAAGAATCAGGTATAGTAATACCTCAAGTTATATTGTTTAGAGTTTCAGCATTTTTGGCTCTATGTTGGTTTTTGTAATAAAAAAATGAAAAGTAAAAATTGTGGGCATCTTTAAGGTGGCTTAAGTCAGGCAACAGTATAGTGCTTATTAACATCACCCATTATATAGATACAATACAGTATAGTGTATACAGTAGGAACATTTTTGTTAGTTTTTCTTTACATTGTTTATGACTAATATATATAAATTTACAAAAAAATAACATTTTTAACTATCGAACATGGTACGTGTATCAGCGCCATTATGGAGTTACTTAAATGAGTTTATAGGGTGTTATGTTTGAGTTTTTGAAGGGCTTATTCAACTTGGGTCATTTTTCAACTTACACCATGTGTCTTGGAATGAATTAACAATGTGGTGTGATATTACCACACTCAACTTGCACTTCAGTTGTGTTTCATTTGACAGACTTTGGATGGTCCTTGTAAATTGCCCTTATTTTTTGTTTTCAGGGATATTGCTGCCAGAAATGTTCTTGTCTATTCACATGATTGTGTAAAGTTGGCTGATTTTGGTCTTTCCCGATGGGTAGAGGAGCAGAGTTATTACAAAGCAAGTAAAGGGAAGTTGCCCATCAAGTGGATGGCTCCAGAATCCATTAATTTTAGAAGATTTACAAGTGCCAGTGATGTATGGATGTTTGGTAAGTTATGCTGCGGTCTTTTTATGAAGTACGTTTACTGTAGTGTCTTTTATTATCTCTTAAATTTAATTTCTAGTTACTGTACTCAGATTTCTTTTATGGTAATGTATTGTGAGAATAATTTTGAGTGTACTGACCAAGCGACAAAACCATTGATATGTAACTAATTGCTTTTAAAATTACTGTGACCTTCAATATCGTTTCCAAGTTTGCCCCGGTTTTTCTATCTAAAACATGCATTGATGAGCTTATCCTTTTTACTGCTACTGCATTCAACATTTAGAGGGTATGACAATTTACTGGAACTTCATTTGCAATTGTTTATGTAACTGGCATGGAATTTGCTACAACGGTTTTGGCAAAGTTCATGTTTTTGGAGTCTTTGCCCTGTTTGATTGCCTCTTAGGAGAAATATTTGGGACAATCCCATAACACCAAGGCAGTTATTAATGTGAGAATTATAATTCATGTAGTGTTTCTTGTCCATTTGTTCTTCCCATTTCTCATTCTTTTTCTTATACATCTGCATCAACGAAGTCTTTTTGAAACCATTCCAGGTGTTTGTATGTGGGAAATTCTCATGCTTGGAGTAAAGCCTTTCCAGGGGATTAAGAATAATGATGTCATCAAGCGCATTGACAACGGGGAGCGCTTGGCCCTGCCTCCAAATTGCCCTCCACGGCTTTACTCCTTGATGTCTATGTGTTGGACATACGAACCTTCCAAACGGCCTTCATTTAAAGATATTAAAGAAGCTCTAAGGTATGTTTCCTTTAATTGCACTTGATGATATATGCTGTGATAATTTTTTGGATATCCAATTATTTTTTAATTTTGTAAACATTCAGGAATACCTGTGACACATAGGTCCTGTATGGAGCTACCATGTACTACTATTTTTTTTTTTAAGTTGCATGTTTCATTCAGTCCCCAGTTGCATTGTTACCTCCCTTTTAACTTTTGATTCATCTCTGGTGATCACTTCCCTCCCAGTTTACTCCAGGGCAATATTTACCTCATATTTAAGAGCAGTAGTAGAGGATACAGATTTTGAATCCATATCATTGTGCCAAAAATCTGATCACCTGTGGTACATATTGAAGGCTTCTTACATAACATTGACGTAAACATTTTTAAGCAAAATGATTATTGTGCAGAACGTTCCATCAAAAGTATTGATCGTGTAGAACCACTTAAGAAAAAATTCACAAGAATTATCCCTGTGAGGCCTGAAATGTCTCAGTGGTCTCATTCAGAATTAATATTAACTTTGTCCTTATCGTGACTGTTACCCTGCCTAGTGTTCATATTATTTAAAAACTATAATTTTCAATTTGAATTTCAGCGAGATTCTTCGTGAGGAGCGAATGCAACAGCACGAAACAATGAGAAGGGAAAACCGTAGAATACAAGGAATGTCTTGGGGTAAGTCGGACACTATACTTAAAGTTTTTGAGATATGATAAATAAAATTTTTTAAACCATAATGGCAAATTACATATAAAAGGTATTGTACATATGGAAGGAAACAAATGCTTATTTACTGACAAGATTCCTGAACAAACTATATGTAATTATGGACTTTCAGCCACGTCTTATGGTCTGGATTCATAGGAACTTTGCTATTTATGAGTTGGGGATTGTTTGTTTTTATGATTGTGCCAAAAGGTTATAGAAAATATTATGGTACTTTTTAAAGCAATAAAATTTGTTGAGAGTAAAAGTATAAGTAAGACCCAGTACAGTATTTGGAACCTAATATATTGTAATGCCCTTGTATTTGTGTGTAATATGTTGAATGCTATCATTTTTCATTCTATAGTATTGGTACATTGAGTTGATCTTATTTTTTTAACTTATTTTCAAGCTGGGTAACTACTATAATATATGCTAATATGACAAGTATTTTGTTATTGAGAATATGATGGAAAAAAAGCACACACATCATGAGAGTTATTTTCGCAGGTCCTGTTGATGAGCCCCCACCAAAGCCGTCTAGAGTCCCAATTATGTCTGGTGGGCGTGGGCTTGCTTCCACTCCTCCTCCACCATCTGGTTTAGTGTCACCACCTCTCTACGCCCCCTCGCAGGTCAGTAATAGTGGCCCTACCACGTACATCGTCGCCCAGAACCCTGAGGTGCTAAGTCAGTTGATGCGAGACAACCACAACCGCGCAGCCAACGCCCCTGGCTCCTATATTTCCCCAGCCTCTGCCATCAACACACTACCCGTAGATTTTGTGTCCTCGCCCCGATCGCCCCCCGCCGCCACCTCTCAGTCAAACCCTCACTCCCCTTTTTCAACACTGTCTCACCCCCATTCCTCTCATTCTATGCCATCTCATCAGAGTGGCAGTGGCCACTATTCTCCTCATTCCACACTCTCTGCTCCCCACTCGCCCCTGGGTTCTCCGGTGGGTGCCTCTGCTAGACGACGAGGTGGCAGGGGTGGTACTCTGGAGCGAGGAGCGTCTGCCACAGCTGGAGGCTGGGGAGGTGCTAGTTCAGGAGGCTCAGGTTCCCCATCACCAGTACCATTTTCGCCACCATCTACATTAGTTAAGGTTGGGTTGCAATAATGATATCAGCACGATGATGAAGCTGATGATGCACGACCCTAGAACTGCCAGAGCACCAGCATGTTCGGTGTGACAGCATGGGGGTAGGGTAGGCAAGAGAGCAGCAGAAAGATCACTATGCACCCACAACTCTCTCTGCAGATAGACACACACACAGACATAATTAGCATAGTTTATCAGATAGTGACTGTACAAAGCTTGTATATTGCAAATTACTTGGATGTTGGAAATTAGATTTTTGTGTATGAATTCATTATGAGTACCGATCTGATGTCTTTTTTAAGAGGCAGAACATTTCAATAGTTTTTGTATATGTAGTAAACAGGGATATTGAGACCAATGAATTTTTTCTCATTTGTGAGGGGAAAAGAATGTTTTTGGAAGCTGCAACAACAAGATGAAGATAAAGAGATGAAATTTTCGGAATTTGGAAGAAATACATATCACCATGTCTCCACATTATATTTTAGATAGTTCTACCATGTAATTCATATTTAGGAATGATGGGTAGAGAAATCACTATTTGAGACGATTCTTCAAGTTGTATAACTTTGGACATATAAAATGAGCACAAGCACTGGATGGGAAAAAGGAAAAAGAATACAGCAATAGTATCACATTTATTAAAGCAAGTAGACAATTAACATTAATTACTCAAGTACGGAAGAAATAAAGTTATAAAGTTTTTTCTTTGTATGTACTGTAGTTACTTTCACTATCAGGTTAGGAAAGAATTTCAGTGTTCTTTGAGTAATTAGATATTTATTGAGCATTTTCCAGTCTCAAAATAATGTATATTATTGTCGTTATACATGTGGGTCTTATACAGGTGGCTTTGTCAGCGTGTGAGCTAGGAAAGGTGTCAAAAAGTTTACCAAGGAATTTTGGATTGAAGTGTAGGGCCTTCGACCCTTTGTAATAAATTCATTTTAGAAAGCTTCTAGTTAGACAATATACTGAAATTTTAATATTGCAAGTCCAGAGGGGGTGAGTAGTGTGTGTTAATTTTTCTGAGTTGTACAATACCTTGTTCCTCAGTGTACAGTTTTCTTGTATGTAACTATAAAAAAAACTCCTTTATAAAGTGAACCACACAGCACCACATACTCAGTCATGATCCATTTGGAAAATCTCCTTTTCTTGTTTAAGGCTCTGTCCGTTTTCGTGGCTTTTTCTGATGTGGTTGATTTCTAAAATCATTCCTTCTAATAGTGTAAAGCACCTTACTATGACCCCTTTTATTAAATTCAGCATACCTGTTTAAATACTAGTTCAGTGGTTCTGAGAAAATAAATCGGTTAGTCTCTAATGTCTCTCATCATTCTAGAAATGCAGTAAAATAACCGTTCCACAGTAAATGTGTTTTGGACATTTTGTTTTGTGTTAAATGTAGGAATTTTTACTATATTCAGAATTTTCATTATGATGAATGTGTTTAAAATGACATACAACAGTACATTCTTATGAAAGTCGATGGGGTATTGATTATTAGATGGTGATCCAGTATGTTTGATTATATGTTAGAGATATTATTAGCTGATTATTTAAAAAAAATGGAATTAATATTTATGATATGTGAATTACAGTCACAGTGAATAGATTGCTGGGAAAAGTAATTAGGATTACATTCAGTTGATTTTAACTTTAATATTTTCAGTTGAAATGATTTGTGTAGTACCATGTCATTCAGCCACAACTCTTAGGCATGATTGGTTATTAGTCTAAGTCTGGAGGTAGTCTTGCATTTCATGAAAACTTGCTGCGAGATAATTTGGCAACGAATTAAGGCTTATAAATAGTTTGTGAACATTTCACAATTGTAGGTAGCGTTTTAAATTTGCCCATTACGGCAAAACTGATTTCCTTTCAAAGAAAAGTAATAGACATACACAGGGTTTATTGTGGGTGCATATATTCAGTCAAACTTTTTTTATGGGGCAAGTGCCTGTAATTTCAAAAGAACATTGCAATGAGCCCTCTTCTCTACCCCCAAAAATGAAAATACAGTTTTATATACCCCACTCCATCCACCCGAGGTAGGCAACAGTTTGGCATGATCACCCTGTCGTAAGTAATTTGATTTGTTTTGATATTTTGAGGTTTTGTTTTGCGTTTTTATAGTACACGATGTGTATAGGATTGGATTTTTCTTTATTTTATTTATTTTATTTTTGCACTTTTATTTATATGTCCCTGATTATTTTTTGTTTTACATTTTCATCTTTTTATTTTTTTTACTTTCCTTTACCAAGGACCTAATTGCCCAAAAAAGTTTAAAGGATTTGTTTTTGAGTGACTAACAAATAATTTCTAATTTGTGTTTAGTTCTCAATAAAATTTCTTTCAGTTATTGCCAAAATTCTCTAGTTGACAATTTAGTTTCAATATTTACCAATTTCTAATTTTTAAGTCTTTTTAAACGATTGATAACATGAATTACCTGTATTGTTTGCAGGCTCAGAATCAATTTGCTTCTTTCAATTAGCATGAAATCAGATCTTTTCAGATTATGTAAAAGTAATAATTCTTTTAATGAGGTTTTCCATTACAAGATATGCCTTCAGTATGCAGTCATAGTAAGATAATCCAAGGTCCTCGAGTAAAAGGAACGTAATCCTAGCAAAAGTGATCAACAAATGTATGTTTGTATAATAATCCTTTAATAATTATGCTTATTTTATTGCAGCAGATATTTCTTTATATAATAGTCATGATTCTCTTCTAGAATGATTTTAATTTTTTATTTCTTCAAACGTTAGTCTTCTTTATTTTTTAATTTTCCTTTCTAACTTTCCTTTCCAGGGTGTGCTTTATTAAAAAAAATTTAATATCCCTTTAAAAATAATATAAATTACTGTGTAAATAGTTAGTCATTAAATTACAATCTACCTTGATTTTGGTTTGTAGAAGCTTGAAATTTTTTTATTTGCACATTTTACAAATCGCACCTGCTTTTAGGCCGTTGGTAGATCACTTAGACGTTCTATTACAGGCCTTAAATGTACTGTAAATGCTATAACAGCATTGTTTATTAGATGTGGCAGTGATGTTTAATTCCTGTTGTATTATTCATTTTCATGCTGTACTTAGGTAGAAATTTTTATTTTCAGTTTAGGCTTACAAGCCACTTTAAATTTAGCCTAGAGAGTTGTTGCCTTTTATGTTTACTGTAGATGTCATAGGAAAAAGTTTGTTATTAGTTCAGTAACTTGTCATAGAGAAATAAAATGCTTATCCATAAAGACTTGGTTATACATAATTCATTAACAAAACGTTAAAATTATAGCATGAACAAGTGTCAGTTCTTTTGATAACGGTCTCAGGCTTGTCCTACAGTGTTGTGTGTGTCACCTTCACAGTTTGCAGTTCATGTTGTGAGCCCTACTAAAGCAGTAATTCTTAACAGCTTAATATATTGTAGACCCTCATTTTCCTCCTCCCAAGCAAATGATTTTTAAAGCTATTAAAAGTTTTGCATAATCATCTCTGCACATTTGGTAACGTATTCCTTTCAAACAGCGACAGGGAAGCCATCAGAGTGACTCCGGAGAGTGGTTGAGTGGCGCAGGAAGTGCCGGCCTTAGCGCAGACGCTGCTGAACTGCAGAGTAAACTCTTGGAACAGAGATTACGGCAGCAGCAGAAACAGACCGAGGAGGATAACAGATGGCTGGCTCACGAAGAAAACAACATGGTATGCGCTGAAGCAAGTTTGTACTTACACTAGTTTGGAAACCAGATTTCGTCTGTACTTGCTTTATTTAGTTTGCTACTCACAGTACTTTTTTTATGCACTGCATCATAGATATCTATCCCTGCACTTCTTTCAAGATTTTTCCTAATGAGGATGATGGTTAGGAACTTCCATCTACCATCCTTAATCCTAATCTTAATTAGTGCTAGTCCTTTTAAAGGTGTAGGAGTGCATTTTGTCATTAACATAGGTTGCTGTTTCTGACATCTTTTGAAAGTGTGAGTCTCAGTTAGTTTGCGGTTTCTGTATTTTAAAAGTTTTTGAAGCATTTAATAATTATAATTTGATCCTCAGCTTGCTTGTAAACTGTTATAAAGGAAAATTTTTTATTTAAGGTGGATTACTATCCATTCAACATTCCAACTTTTCTCCTGGAGTGTAACATGTTTAGTAATTGTTTATATACAGAAGAGTTTAGGTGTAGCTCTAGAAGTGTAAACAGTAAAGATACGAGTTATTTGGTCTTTTGACACATATCTCTTATTGTAGCTTCCTCACTACCATTTTTACATCTGCACATGAAATAAGTTCTCTCTTTACTTTCTTGTCTTGTGTACTTTTTGCCCAACTTCCCATCCGGTCTAGGTTTTCATCAATGCCCATTTCCCTTGATTTCTTGGGTCTTTGCACTCATTTATCCAGCCACTCCAATTCTACTGCCACAATGACTAACTTTGTCATCCTTTATAATTACATGTCCAACCATCCCATTCTTTAAGATGTCTGAAAATCACATCTCTGTGGCTTCCTCATGCGTAATAGTATCTTCCCACTGCACTTAAGCATTGAATCTTAATGTTTTGTTGACTCATTTCTTCAGAATCTCTTCCATTTTCTTTTGTTAGGCTAATTCTCTACAGCAAAGAGTAGTACAGGTCTTGTAAACCCAGGCAACATCTCTTCTTAAGACTTGCCCGTACACTTTAACTTTGATGATCCACCAACCTTTCCTCCCCATTAAAAGAATTTACCTACCTTTCCTCTTGATTAAAATATGTGAAGGTAATTCATAAATGCCAGAGACATGGAACAAGCCATTGCAGTGGCATAGTGTCTTATAGTCAGAGCATATATACACAATCAGAGCCCTAGCTGCTCCACACCTCCATGGTGGGTTAGTGCCATCACTGTACCTCACATGTACAGTGCCATTACTAGTGTGCATTTATAGCATCCCTTCTGTCTAGCTGTATCTAATTTTTAGCTTATTACTTTACCTACATTCCCACTTCCTTTCTTCACTCTTTCTGTACAACCTCTCTTACTTAGTATACTTCCAAGTGTTACTGGGGGTTTTCCTGTCAGTTTCACCTTTAGATCCTTGTACCGGCAGTCCCCAGTTAATGGTGATCCGGTTTTACGGGGCTTGTTTTGCGACGAAAATCGCTGATTTCCGTTTATTGGCGCTGATAATTGGGTATTGGTGCCGATACATACCTAACAGAGGTGCAGATAACCGAAAATCAGTGCTTTTCGGTGCCGATAAGCCCTGAAAATCAGCATTTTCGGTTGTCATCAGACCTCTCAGAACGGAACCCCCACCAACAACTGGGGACTGCCGGTACTTCATCTTTATTTTCTGTATCTTTTTACCTTGGTGTCCAACCTCTACAGCTCCCTCTTTTCACTGTGTTAAGCATAGGATGGCTGAAAGTGCCCTCAGTGCTTGGTTTGACAGCCTAAATTTAATCAAATAAACCAAACCCTCTCTGCCCAAGGCAGGACAAGGAGAAGCCATTGAGTGACTGCTGATGACATCCACCTTTTAAACATTTTAGCAAGTTCCTGTTATTCTGTTGTTTAACACAAGGTTGTCTGCATATATAGCAGTTTCCAGGGGCATCCCTTTCTGCAGGGTTGATCTCCTACTATACTTGACAACTGGGAGAAAAAAAAAAAAAGAGAGAGAAAATGGCAAGCAAGAAAAAGGAAATGGCAGTTGTAATACATTGGTACTTACAAGAACTTAATATTTATCATATTTATCGGTTCTCTTCCTATATCACTACTGTTATTTTTTTCAGCAATAGTCGGTGAAATGTTACATTAGAGTTAACTAGGGCTCAGAAAAGTAAATTAAAAGGCTATCAAATGCCATCTCTGTTGACATAACTATAAATTGATGGGTGCCAAGTAGCACAACTCCATGGTTGACACAAGTGTGCTTCCTGCTAGAGAATAACAAAGTGCAGCTCTCTCCAACAATTACTGTGTAACAAATTTACTTAACTGCTTCTGCAAACAGAATGCTAAGAAAATACTTGTGACATATGCATACCATTTTACTTATATCTTGCTTAGGAGTCAAATGACAGATAAGTACTTTTTAATACAGTATTTCCCAGTGGAAGGTGTAACATTTTAATTTCATACACTATACATTTATCTCCAAAACTAAAACATTGTATGTACCTTTATCTCCAGAACTAAACCATTTTCAAGGTGAGAATTTGCCTCTGTCTATTATTATCTTATTTATTGTTTCTGCTTCAGCCTTCAAGAAGAAAACGGCAGAGAAATTTCTTTCCCTTCTTCCTTCAGACCTTAACACAGGTACATGCAATAATGAAAAATAATTTGAGTTATGTCCATTTTATTTGCAGAGGAAACGCATGTCTTTTGCCATGAGTGCATCTGACAAGTCGGACTCTGATAGTGATTCCCCTGTAGCTCACCATCCTCCTTCCTCACCCTCACCTGCACGTTCCGAAGACTTGAGAGAGAGATCTGCCACCCCCCTTTCTAATGGGTCAGGATCTGTTTTAGAAGAACCAAAGATTGTAGTAAAAGTGAGTATTCACTGGGAAGGTGCTGGCTTCTGGTGGGTAAGGTGTAGGATTTGGAATGATCCGAGTTATTTAGGTCATGTATACATGCCATCGTTTAGCATTGGCCTAATCATTAGGCTTTTAGCGGACTGGATTGGTTGGGAACTCATGATTTGCGGATGGAGGAAGCATGTGAATAAGTTTTTGGACAGTAAAGTTGAATGAACAGGCTACTTCAGCATTGGGATCTTGGGAGGTCATACAACTTAGGGAATAAAAATAAGAAAATTGGCACACCCTACCAAGTAATCTTATATAAAGTTCAGTATATGAACATAGTTTGTTTCCTAGAAAAGTTTTAGCATGACTGAAATACTGCATGTGTTTAAATGAAAGGCGCATTAACTGTTGTAGATTTTATCTGGAATAAAAAGTAGTTTGATTCTTTGATGTAGAAAAAAATAGGCATATTAGTGATGATTGCTAGGGTTATTATAAGGCAGAATGATGTTCATATGTGAGCTAATTTGCCAAGACAGTAGATTTTGGAAGCAGACACATTCCATTGGTTTGGTTTTCGGAGGCATTTATTAATGTCTTTGTATTAAGAAAGGATTGATAGAAAAAACTGAATTAGTTATACCCAGTCTGTGGTGACTTTCTACAAAGGACAACCACATAACATTTAAGGCATGCAGCATCAGAGGAGGACAAAAAAACAGGTAGTAAGTTTTCCGATTATTTGTTGGTAAACAGCATCATTGAGGACAGAGTTTGCCAATTCATAAGACATTATGCATTAAAGTAGCAGCAGCATTAGGCTATTTTTGTTCTTTACCAATTTGCCACTTCCAGTTTTCATTAAGATTTCACTTTAAATTTTGCTTTTTACCTTTTAAGGTATGCAGCGTTTGTAATAAATAAGAAATAACTAATGTACTGCTATAACAAATACAGTACCAGTTTATATGGCCAGACCTCATAGCAATCTTTAAACCTGGTGAAAAACTTCCCTTTACATATAATAGTAATAATGTGATATTTTCATAATGATTGCTACTTCGTCACTTGCAGCAAGTTGAACCAACGCCTACTGCTGACTTAGACAGGACTGATGATAAGGTATATGCATCAACAATACAAGTAGTGAAAGCGATAACGGCTCTAACCCACGACGTGAAAGAAGGCCAATCTCATACTTACCTCGACCACGTTAAAAAGGTCGGTTTGGAATTGCGAGATCTGCTTGCTACTGTTGATGCACTGATGGCTGCCATTCCACCTGCATCACATAGAGAAGTAAGTGCTTTTTGATTTTGTTTTTCGTCTCTAAGTTTTCAGACTTCAAAACGAATGAGATGGGTACCTGATTAATGCAGTCAAATCTCTCATGTGTTCATGCAAAATTCAAACCATTGCCTAATAACTGAGCCCAGTATTCTGGTATTTGAACATGGGACAAGCTTTAAAAAAAAATGACAAAATTCACACTGTGATAAAATATAACTTGCACTCTCGCACTGACGTCTGTCATTTAAAGGTTTTGTCTGCTACCCAGACAACTTTTTGTATGCTAATTTTTTACCATTATGACTTAATTTGTTTATTTGCTTATGTGGGATCTCAAGCCCATTGTTAGATGTTGAGAATGCCTTTTGGCACCTTATCTAGAGTGTTTTTTATTTTCTTTGGTCCATGGTGTAGTCAGGTATGGGGCAAAAGGGCATTAGAAGATTGAGGCTACATCACATATGTGAACAAGGAACACCATTATGGAGTACTAAGTTTCCCTATGTTTGATTCCACATTCAGTATGGTATCATGCACACAGTATAGATCTAAACATCATGCATGAAACCTGTTCATATGGAACAAGCTTACAGAAGGAGAAGATCAGTTATTAAAAAGAAGAATGAACAAAGTAATAATTAAAACAAATTATAAAATACAATGAGAATTGCTCTAGGGTAGTAAGGCACTGCATCTTTGCTTGGACTTTTGAGGTTCCAGTTGCACTTCATCTGCCAGCCACCATCTGTGTGGGATTTTGGCAACTCTTAGTATGCCAGACTCTCATATTGTGTAGCCATACCGTTAGAAATGTCATAAACTATGGAGTTGGAAGTAGGTTAACAACCTTATTCATTGCCGGAAGGGTCGTAAGTGCTGCTTCTGCCAAAGCTGGACCAAACTTGTTGAGCCTTCTTATATTGTATGGTCTTGGACTTTAAAAGGACTCCCTGGCATTAGTCATTGGGGAGTCATAGTCAGTCTGATTTCCAGGATCAGGTGACTCAACTTATATTGTATGGTCTTGAAATTTAAAAGGACACCGTAGCCTCAGTCATTGGGAAGTCATAGTCAGTCTGATTTCCAGGATCAGGTGCTTGAGTCAGAGACATGTACTATTTGGGTCTTACGTCACGCCAAAATTTGATCAAAATCTGACCATCCATCCACATAACTGCATTATATTAAGAGTGTCTGTCTGTTATCTCGTCTGTTCTTTGTTGTTATTCCAAACTGAGAGAAAGTCATCGTCAACTGTTTCTCTTGTACTGGAGCTGACACTAGGCTGATGGGTACCAGTGGGTGTTGGTGCTTCACAGGTTGTCCAATGAACCATGATGTTGTAGTTCAGAGTATTCTACTGTTTTTAATGGTATAGCAGTAGGTTATGGTTGGCCGAGGAGGATCAGTGTTTAGATGGTACTGCTCAGCCTTGGAATGGCAAGCCAGTGCTTGATGGTATATTGGTGTGCTTAAGCTGAACCGTATTGGTAAGTATGTTCTATACAGGTAGTGCTTGAATTACGATAATTCGCCTTGCATTGAACCTCCAGAATTAGCTGATGTTAATTAATTATTATATTGTATATGTATAGAGTATACTGTAGTATAGGCTAGGCTACCATATATGTATACTATATACCATAGTGTAGGCTAGGCTAATACTTGTTTGTTATTCAGTTTCTCTTCGTACTGAATTATCATAAGTCAGTCTGCATGAACCTTCAGAATTAGCTGATATTAATAATTACTATACCATGTATGTATAGAGTATACTGTAGTCTAGGCTACCATATATGTATAAATGGTACTGGATACCATAGTGTAGGCTAGGCTAAATTCGGGATATGACTTTCCCAACAAACGATGGGGTTTATGGAACCTAACCACATTATAAGTAGGACAATACCCGTATCGGGTTTCCTGCTCATCACCTCGGTACTAAATCTTGTCTGCTGCACGGACTGCAGGTGATTAAATGAGGCAGATGCATGGGCACAGAGCTGGATGTCATCTACTATAACTTGCCTCATTGGTAAAATCATGATTTTTCTTCCCTCGGGCAATTGAAATGGACCTGCTGTAGGCCACAATCATTCATCACAAGGAAGCAGTGGAGATGGTCGAGCTTGAGGAGTATCACTTAACAATCCAACCCTGAGGTTTTGCCACTATATCATCATCATCATCATACTGGAAAAAATGGGTCTGTGCTATATGTAAAGGAGGTCAAGACTAAAGTAAGGCAGTGGTCTGCTTTGTAATACAGGTTATAGGCTAAATGAAGGCAGTGGTCTGCTTTAAAAATTAAAAATATTAGAGATAACATTTAATTAGTATAGTAATGTACATTTTCAACAAACTTTCAGGTTGAACTTGCTCATAAAGTATTATCCAAAGATATGACAGACCTTGTACAGGCTTACAAATTAGCCCAGAAGTATGGGAGTACCACACTAGATGAAGAATATCGCAAGTAAGTACCCTTCTGGTTATTATTTTTCAGCAATAAAAGTTTTACGTGTCCACACTCAATAAATTATGTAGCTTACATATGTTCACACTCAGTAGAGTATGTAGTTTACTTAACAGGACAAGTTAAAATGTTAATTTTCCAATAAAATTAGGATACCACAGTGTATGTAGGACCTTGTGACTAATGTTTCAACCATTATTTCTTCTCCATTGGCTTTTGAGGAACTGTAATTGTGGTATTACACTGTAGTTTTTTTTGTAGATGTAATGCCACCTATTTTTAAGATGTAAATTTTATCTTGATTCATCTAATATTTTTTGGCCTACAGGTGGCTTGTGTTTGTAACTGTCCAGTCAATATTTGTAATCACTTTATTATGAAATATTAATGATATTGTGCTTTTACAGGCAAATGCTGTCTGCTGCTCATGTCTTGGCCATGGATTCCAAGAATTTGTTGGATGTCATTGATGGCGTGAGAGTGAAACATGGCTTAGCAACCTACATGCCTACCAGACATTCCGCCGAGTGATCTTTAAGCAAAGGAAAATAGTTTTTCCCGTGCATTTTAGACAAGAAAGCAAAGACTTTAGGAACTAAGGATAAAAAGACCCCTTGGAAACAAATTGAGTACCTGCTTGACTTGTCCATGCTAAAGTGAGAGAACTTACAAATTAGATATTAAGTGTTCAATGCAGACTACTACTACAGTGTGTATCTTGGGAGGACATAAATGCCTTTCTCCACAGTTATGCGGACACTAGAGTGCACTAAATATTTTTTTCTCGTGGTACAGGATAGGTAATTGCCAAATCTCTTTCCCTACGGATGAGTGAGCATATTATAGTCAGTGCCATTCAGCCGTAGTGTGAAAAGTTCATTTCAAGGCGACCAAGATCGACTGAGGTTGTACGCAGGGTATACATATTCCAGAAACTCAGTTTAGTGGCTACAAGAATCAACTAGGAAATGGTGCGTGATGTGGTTTTCATTATCACTGAGAAGTATGTATGATGTTCATAAAGAAGAACTCTAGATTCTGTATATTTTACCCATTTGTTGTCTTCGCTGTCCTTTACTAAATTCACCCAATAAATTTCTTCCCTTCACAGTTAACGCAAACTGTGATCAAATTATGAGAACTTTGTTCAGCGTAATGATATGCTTGCTGATAAAGCCATATCAGTGAAGTTATATTACTAAGATGAAATTGTTTACACTAATCATTTATGAATAGATCATTCATGCCATGTCCTTTGTGTCAAAGCTTGCTGCTCTGTAGTCAGATGTGTTCCGCAGAATGTGTCAACATTCTCGCGGACAGTTGATCTAGCCATTGCCGATGTGCTTCTGTTTGTCTAAGGAGACGAAAAGTGAATGAGAAAGCTTTGTAATTAAGCAGTATTCTTGAGCACTTTTTAATCTGTGACAAGAAGAATACATCCTGATGTGTATTTTTGTAGCAAGTTCTCGTGTATTTCCACACATGTCTTATAAATACAGTATACATATATATATATATGAATATGTACTATATGAAATTTGTGGTGTAAATATTACATAATTCTTGAGTGTAATTATTTAATTTGACAGCCTCAATAAATTCTTTATTGAGTTAATTCTGCATATAATTTTTCCTTATTTTGTTTTGTTTTTCAGAGCAGAAACTGCTTGACATGTTTTAAAGTAATGTGGAGCAGCAGTTTATGCATCTTAAATATTTACTGTATATCCAGTTTACAGAACTTGTAGTTCAATGAAAAATACAAAATGTATTCAAAATTTGTCTTTGGTTCCCACAAAGGTACAAGCCCTCTTCTTTTATATGGAAATTAACTCCTTTGAGGAAAGGAATTGTCCCAAAATCATGATCCATGTTCATCTCCAACTCAGATAAATCAGCCTCACAGTCACATAAGAGAGCAGTGTGGCTTTTTACAACCTCACACTAGGAAATAAAGATGACTCAGGTCCCTTTAAAATAAGGGAAGACTAGGTCTGACGGCAAAATAATATTGCAAAAACCATGACAGTTATGCTCTACCACCACTGAAGATATACAGACCTTTACTACCACTGGAAATATTGTATTAGATTTTATTTTTATGTCTACTATGCTAAGAAAAATGCTTGTATGAAGCATTTCCAAAAAATAACTACAACGTGTACACACCTAAAACAAACCTGTCTCTCAAGTTGTGATGAACATGAAGCAGGGACAACCCCATTGAATAAGTCAATTTTTAGCCTGAACTATATAAACTGGAAATTCTTAACTTTTAGCTACTAAATGCCCTTGTTTTCACTGCATAGAGTAATACCAGGCCTTATGTACCTATCAGTGGGCTAGACCACAAGTATCAAATCAAATAGATTGCCAATTTAAGCTCCAGAGTTGTCTGAACAACCTGCTTGAACAGCATTGTAGAAAATGCTCTGACCTTTTGAATACTGACCTTTGATTAAAAATGATGAAAACATCTACATCTTGCCCACTGAGGAGCTAAAACCAGGCAGAGAACATAATCCATCTTTAACTTCCAGATAGCATCAACATCATCAGATGATGGATGCCGCTGTTATTGTCATACCTCTCTATGAAGATGGTGACTTGACAGTGGAGTCTGGAAAACAAACAAGACACAAAACCCTGGTTTTAGGATATATTATTGATGAACTATGAGATTCTTTACTACAGCTCAAACTGGAAAAATTCTGTCTTAGGAATCAGCTTTTCAATATGCTTATGATGTGGACCTGAGAGAAATAAATATAAAATCACGTGATTATGAAGAACTCCAATACGAACCTGTGCCGTCATAAAGAACTTAATTTAAAGACTACCAGCTTACAGCATTAATTAGAGAGCCAAAAATCCTGAAGAACTATTCAAGTTCTGGTGGTTTAAAAGCCTCCGAAAATTAACATCTTCACATCTATAGTTCTTAAGAGATCCAATGTCCAAGAAAAGAGAGACACATGTAAAATGAAATGCTGTACTACAATAGGAAACATCAAGGAAAAATAACAGCAATCATGCTAAGGAGACATCTCACTAGTGTTAGTGCCTAAAAGTGGTGAGCCATGTCTTCCACTCCTTTTGATTATTACACGGAAAACACAAATTAGAGGAGCACTTTCATGAGGAGAAACTGCATTTTCATTAGAACATCTGATGTTGTTAATCTTTCATCTCCAGAATATTTTTTTTTAAATAGATTAGGGGTACATCAAGTCCACTGCACTAATCCTACTTCCTATCAACAATCCCTGGAAAGAAAGAGTTCTGATCCAGGTAACTTCACACCCGAAACTGCTGGAGGTGATATCCCAGGCTGCAGGCAAGAAGAAACCTAGAACAAGTTCTGAATTTCATCATCCTCATACTGGTTTATCTTTAGGAGGCGGATCCTATTTCCTTCCTTTTCTCTCCATCAAGCTGGCCTCTAAATTTTTGGTTAGTGTTTATAATTTTTTTTTTTTTTTAATATGTAGTTCTGTCAATTTTTTTTTTTAATGCACAAGAATAATTTACCAGTTGAAAAAAAGGTAGAAATGACATATATGCCCAGGTTAACCCACAAGGTGTGGGCAGGCCTCCTCCTGAGCTAAAATGTGCACTTTTAATGGCATGCTGCTGGATTGTTACCAAAGAAAGTGGAGAATAATGGTACATGAAGATTTCGCAAACCCTCTTCTCCTTGCAGACTGCCAAGGGTGAGGGCACTCACCATTTTCACAAAGGTTTCCTAGTGTGGACTTATTAATGGTGTTTGGGCAGGCTGCAGAGATCGTACTGTTGCACAGGTACCTCAACGCAGGACTATGAGAAGGCCTTCGTGCATCCGGAACCTTTACCTGACATACCACTGAAGTATTTCTGCACTTGACTGCTGGACGAAGGTCACATTGAAAATTCAAATGACCCTCTAACCTACTACATACCTTCCTGCAAACCTCAGTCATCACCAAAAGTGGATGAGAGGAAAAAAATTCCAGTCCATACACTTCCCAGTTCACTGTCCATTTCTGGGTTCAATGGCACTTCACCTAATTCTATTGTGCAGATTACAGTGATGTAAAGTCTCTTCTGTATATTTCTGTCATGAAATGTTTGCTAGAAGGGTTTTCTAATTCAAAATGTTTACCCTATGGAAGCTGACTGATGCAATGTGCCAAAATTAGTTTCAAGATCCAAGACTCACTCTATTCGCTAAATCTATGCAGTTCGTAGTGAACCGCAAAGCAGAAATGCTTTAAATAACTCTAAACTAAGTGCTAGAGTGAGCCCACTTGAATCATGGAACTGTGGGTAAGATAAAGCTTAATACCTATATTGCTTAAACTTAAATACGGACTACTAAAAACTTTATACAAGATTAATAAACATAGGTGCAATAATAAGCACATCAGTTACCTTTCCTCCTCATGTTGATCGTCCTAAATTAGACAAACCCTCATTACCAGCATTCTTCTAAATTCTGAATGATCTTTACGTTCATCAGAAATCCTCATAATTTTTCAAACCAAAGGAGTTATATGTAGCTTGTGTAGTCTTTCCAGTTGTACAGCATTTCTTGAAATCCACATTCTACAAATAAAAAAATAACAGAAAACAAATCAATAAGGGATCAGAACACCTCATTTTACTAAGACAATTTCAGTGTTTAATCTACATGTCTTCTTTGGCCAATGAACAATGAAAAATACAATCCTCATTTGATGGAAGTGCCCTAGGGACATCAGCAGTGGTTGCTCCATCAAGACAACTATCTCAAAGACTCAAGTTATAACTACCACACTTAAAAATAAACAATTTACACTTTTATGAAGAAATAAGTAAAAATACCCCAACTACTATGATGTTTAATTCTTCATAATGCCATGATTGAAGAAAAAATAACACAATAAGAAAGGAACTCAAAAATCAACATCACATATCAATTTGCCTGTGAAGTTTATAAGGAATTTAATAAAAAAAATTCTTGGCTGGTATAATATAATGTTAGTGAATAGACAGCTATGCTTGAGAGGTAATTCAGAACTTTCCTCACTAACAAGTAGCATTGTCACGATCATTTAGTCCAAGTTCATTGTCAGTATCATTTAGTCCAAGTTCAGTTGCTCATTGTATGGATATTAGTGGTAACAAGCTTCTAACAGCCATCAGGGTGTAGTGACAACTCAATTATTGATCTGTCACCATAAATGCAGTCAGTTGACTGGCTGCCAACTGTAATGTGACTTGACTTCATCATCATCATCATAATAATAAAGGATAAAGCTACACAGCGGGAATAGCATCAAACACAGATGATACAGGATACAATCAGGAAAGAATATATGAAGAGACTTGAGGTGATAACCAAGTCAAAACTCAAGGCCGGAACATGATGAATGCCATAAACGCATGGGCAGTACCAGTAATCAGATACAGTGCGGGAGTAGTGGAGCGAAAACAGGCTGAACTCCGCTGCATAGACCAGAAAGCTAGGAAACATGACTATGCACAAAACACTACACCTAAGAGCAAATACAGAAAGACTATACATAACACGAAAGGAAGGTGAGGGAGAGGTCTACTAAGCATAGAGGACTGCGTCAACATCAAGAGCAGAGCACTGGGGCAATATCTGAAAACCAGTTAAGACAAGTGGCTAAGAAGTGCATAGGAAGAAGGACTGATAAAAGTAGACGAAGACCCAGAAATATACAGAGACAGGAGAACGAAAAACAGAACAGAGGAATGGCACAGCAAACCAACGCACAGACAGTACATGAGACAGACTGAAGAACTGGCCAACAATGAAACATGGTAATGGCTACAGTGGGGAGAACTCAAGAAGGAAACAGAGGGAATGCTAACAGTGGCACAAGATCAGGCCCTTAGAACCAGATATGTCCAAAGAACAATAGATGAAAATAACATCTCATCCAGATGCATTAAGTGCAACATGAAATAAGAGACCGTAAACCACATAGCAAGCGAAAATCTGGCGCTTGCACAGAACCAGTACAAAAAGAGGCATGATTCAGTTGCAAAAGCCCTCCACTGGAGCCTGTGCAAGAAACACCGGCTAGCTTGACGTAAATAGGTGGTACGAACATCAACCTGAGGGAGTGATAGAAAATGATCAGGCAAAGGTCCTCTGGGACTACGGTATCAGAACAGATAGGGTGATACGTGCCAATGGACCAGACTTGACAGCTGATCGACAAAATCAAGAAGAAAGTGTTACTCATTGATGTCACAGTACCATGGGACACCAGAGTAGATGAGAAAGAGAAAAAATTGATAAGAATCAAGACCTGAAAATAGAAATTGGAAGGATATGGGATATGCCAGTGGAAATTGTACCCATGGTCATAGGAACACTAGGCACAATCCCAAGACCTCTGAAAAGGAACCTGGGAAAACTTGATGCCAAAGTAGCTCCAGGACTCATGCAGAAGTGTGTGCCATTAGAAACAGCGCACATGCTGAGTAAAGTGATGGACTCCAAAGGAGGAAGGATGCAACCCAGAACCCCACACTATAACTACCACCCAGTCAAACAGGATGACTGAGACAGAAAAAAAAAATAATTGTCATAATACTGTACTGTAAAAATATCCATGAGCAATCCATTAAGTATATAACACAATACTTACAGTGATATAAATTAATCCAAAGCTTACCACTTGATAAATAAAAGGCTGAAAATATGTCTTTCTTGTAAGTAAAAAACACTATCTTTTTTGTGAAAGTATTCTGCAATAGGATATGCACTCCTGAATTAGGCCATTCAGGGACGACATGGATGAGGGAGGTAGGATTATGATTAAAGGCTCTGGTTTTTATACCTGGGAAAGACATATTATTTTAAAATTTGATATCTGGAAGGTTACAATACCCTGCAGACCAGCCACCACAGAACCTACAGGAATTTTTGCAAAGGGTCTTCCTGGACTTTTCTTCCTATGTAAGGAAGAGAAGACAAGAGCTCAAATCGATGATGAGAATGAGAAGAAAAGCACTTATGCTTCTTGTCACTGCCCCTAAGCCATGTCTTAGTCTCCTCTGCAGGAGCAGTAACCATGGGTGATGCCATGGGGGCACCTCCCACAGAAGCAACAGCACATGAAAGCAGTCAATGTGGTAAGGGCAAGCATACTGATCACTCACCTAACACATGTAAGCCCTTCTTGGGCAAGAAAGCAGTGTACATGGGGAAGGAGCAGGAAGAGGTTAAAGGGCAGGAAGGAGAGAGAGAGATAAGCAAACGTTTCAAGCCTTCCTTCCTCTACCGAAACCATCCTGTGACAGCTGCAGATCCTGCCCTTACAAAGAAACAATAATGGACGGTATGAGGGGCCACAAACAGTCACTCATGCTCTTCACACTTCTGTTATTTACTCTATCCATCCATAGTAAATTAAACAAAGCACTCAAACAAAAACATAGTTCCAACTTTCCAGTCAGCAAGAAAGCAGCAACATTTCCTCACTTAACGGCAGCCAAAGAAAAAAACTACCTTGTTACCAAGTTTTTATGACAGATTCCAGCTGACACTGAGGAATACTCCTACATATCGGGAAAAAGTTTACATTTCTGTGCAAACAAACAAAGTGCCAATGTTCACAGAATGATGACTGCAGTGTTTTATCTTAAAGGAAATGACTATTGTGTTCTATATCCAGATCTCAAGTCTTATGTACTATGTTCATCACATTTTTAGTTAATGAAATTTTTTTTCAATATAGTTAATTATATTTTCTGATTCTTCACACTTTTCCTTCCTTATCAGCATTCTGTAATGCAGCATGTGTCATTTCCGAGGGATATTAAGTGGAAACGAAGAAATCTTAAAAACTGATAATAAAAATTTTTTGTTTTGACAGAATTTTTGGCAAGGACTCGTTTCTGAAAACCACGAGTGATTGTGAAGATAGGACCCTCCTCCACTTGCACAAGACTTCAAAAAAAAAAATCAGCAAAGTCCAACCCATTGGGTGAAGTGGTCGCTGCACTCTTGGTTATGTTAATGATATATTTCTGAAATTCCCAATTCCTAATGGACATACTTTTAACCTTGGTTGGGTGATGGGGGTGTCCCTCTGAGGGAGGGAGGAATTCTCCAGGCGGGGATGAGTCCCAGTGATTATACCAATGCCACATTTTTATGTTTAATTTTTTCCCCCAGTGACTACTACTAATTGGAGGCAATTATACACATTTTACACTAATTTATCTTGTGTCTTGCATATTTTACTGGCCCTGTTAGTGCGACTACTTTATTTTTCCCTGGGTGAAACTTGACAAGTTGACCACTAGTAACTTAAATTCAGTATGGAAATTTAGGTTTAATGTGATTTTGATAAATTTGTAATTTATTTTCATAGGAAATGCTTAATTAACTCAAACACAAATACCTCTGTCTAACAAATATGGAGGCTCCCAGTAGAATCCAGGGTTTATGGGTTGTGGGGGACAAGTATGAGTGAAATAAGAAATAACCCAACCTAACATAACCTAGGTCCTTATCTGGTCAAGGGAGCCCAGTCTGACCTAGAGCACCACAAATCAAAGGTAAATAAGATAATGCACCCTAATCTACACTTCTCTCCTGACATAAGACTGCTATACAATATATGGCAGTACAATAGTATGTACAAGGTTACATCCTCCTTCCAACAGCATAAGATTATGTGAAATTACCTAAACTGGCAATTAGAGCGAGGATGAGCTTACAAGCACTTTTGACGAATAAAACTATGGTCAAAATCATTTGTAAAGCATCAGAAATTACTGGATAGACCACATTTCAATGTTGAATTATCAGTAGGTTGTAAACATTCACTTGGATATGTGCTCTAAATGATGTACCCTACAACAGCATTAGTAATAAAGTAACTAATAAATGCCAAATGGAGGCAGAAGCCCAAATGGAGGCAGAAGCCCTATATATGCAAACTCTTTATCTTTAGAACAAAGTAGTGATATTCCTGACTAGAAAAACCACGTCAATCAACGCAAGCGCTTTACAATTTCAAGGTGACGCCCAGAAAAAATCGGATCCATCAACTTCAAGCATCCTGATATTCTACAAAATTACAGGTTTGATTATTAAAAATGCACCTAAAAAAAATATATCATCACTGGCTAATAGTATCGCTGTCTGCAACCTACAAATGTCTTGGTAACTAATCATTTGCAACAGAAAGAATTCTTGCAATTACTGGGGTGATGGCAAATGCCAAAATAAAAATGCAGTAAGGAATTAAGGTTCCTAATTGCAATACCCCAAAAATTTAAGGCAGGTGAAATGGAAACAAAAAATTTGTCAAAATAGCATTAAACACATTGACAGTAGTCTGAAAAATATACGGTTTATGAGTTCGGCAATAAATTACTTTGCTATCATTTGGCAAACAGCCTACTGGGGGTGGCAGTGTCACAGAACTCTGACCGGGAACAGGTAAGTCAACGTCCATAGATGGATTAGGTTAGGTTAGGTTGGAGAGCTTAGCATGCAATTAAAGTTCTGCGGCACTGTAAGAATTAAGGAACTATGGGGTATGTGGGATCTTTAATAGAGAGTGACCCCCCCAAAGGGGTTTTAACCTGGTATGTATCAACCTTTGCGACATGTTTAGTACAAGGCCGTTGGGGATGACTGTAAAATCATAAACAAAAGACTGTAAATATCATAAAGATAATGACCCCCCAAGAAATATTAGTCCTTGATAATGACCATCCAAGAAATATTAGTCCTAGATAACGACCCCCGAACTTTGTTGGGGTCATTATCTAAGAAAGATCTGGCAAGCGTAGACCGACAGGAAAAAGTTCTGCAGACGAAAACTAAAAAAAAAATTGATCTCTCCTAAAACGCCATGTCCTGACCCAATCTGACCTTACTATTCTAACCTTAATTTGGGTGCTGGGTGATGTGACCTAACCTTTGCCATGTGGGGGGGGAAGTAACACTTTCCCAGAATGACTATCTAATAGTTGTGGTATTATTTTCCTCTAAACCAACATTGCATTTTGAAAATTGGGAATAAATATGATTACTTTCAATGTTCATAAATGGCAGAGATCCGCCTAACACTGAAAAGGTCAAGGTCACGGCATTCATAAACATTATCTAGCCGAGGCGTAGTTCCTAATCTTTTGTTTTAACTATTAGCGACACAATTACCAAATTACGAATAGTTTTATTCTTTTTTATAGTCTGTAGTCAATGTTATTACAACAATCATTAAAAATATGGAATTAATAATTACCGAAAAACATTTTGTAGATCCAAAAACGTTGGAGTAAAATCATCAATGTTAAACAAAGGTTACAGAAGAGAGTTTTTTTAATTTACTATTTATGAAAATAAAATAACTTCTATACCATATATGTGTCCTTGATTATTTAAAATTATTGTGTTCAAATATATTTTGTATATAAATGCACTACTTCTCAGTCAGTTTTGAACAAAAGATTAATATTTGACATTATATGACGTCAGAATTCTATTTTCATTTGTGGGGAAATAAAAGAATTTTTTATGACAAACTGAGTAGAAAAATAGTGTATATATATATATATATATATATATATATATATATATATATATATATATATATATATAATCTTTCAAACTAATTGTTTGATAAATATATATGACATAGTGTACAAAACCCCCTAATTTTTTGATAGAAATGTATTTCAAATGGTGTTAGTTAAGCATCGGCAAACTATTTTGAAAGTCCTTCATCCCCTCCCTCCCCTTCCCTCCTCATCCCTCCCTCAACCCAGTTTCCTGGCTTTTCCATCTCCGCCCCCAACCCCCCTTTTCCTGTCGATGGGGATAGCGGACGTTCCATTGCGTAGAATAGTCCTGCTGACTCATGCGACTTTGTCTTTTAAAAAGTCAAGAGTAAACGCCTTAACTAACACCACTTGACAATGCACTATATTACCAAAAATTAGCGGGAGGCGTCTTGGACACTGTATCAGAGCACCATTTCGATCAAATAATTATTTTGAAAGATATTTGAGAAAAACGATGACTCGCCGTCCCTGAAATGCAGTGTTATGAGTCATAAACTGTAGATGACATTTTGGCCATTTTATCTGAACACGTAAATATAAAATATAAATGTAAAGACGTAAACATAAAATAAAGAAGTAAATATAATAAAATATAAATATAAAGAGGTAAATATAGAAGCCCCCGTCGGTTAAATTCACGTTTACTTTAAAGCATTAACAAAAAAGTGGACTTCATTCAGTGGGTGAGGGATTATAACGAAGATTAGAGAAGAAAATATATTGGAAATATCCAGAAAATCTGAAATAGAAAAGGGAATTGTATGAAATTACAGAAAGCAAGCACTCGAGAAAAAGATAATTGTAACACATTAAGCGAAATAAAAAAACGAAGATATATGGAAAGAAAGCGAGCATGACGAAGTTGTGGTTTGTAAATGGAAATAGTTGAAGCTGTCATTTTTATGAAGACAGGATTAAAATGTTAGGCCTAAAAGAAAATTGCAGGAGAAGAATAAGAAAATAGGTTGTGTCACTTTTGTAAAAGAGGCTGATGACATCACGGAACAATTGCTTATCATGAATGTTGAGAAAACTGAGAAATGGTAGCATATGCCTATAAGGGTGCTGTACAAACCAAACAAAATACGTAGCATATTGCATGAGACAAGCACTGGGAATAATAAATAAATACAAATAGATAATACTGTCAGTACAGAAAGTCACTAGTGATGCTAAAATACTGCAAATTGCAGTTATGTCCCTACAATAAGAAGATTTGCGGGCTGAATAACGAGAAACCAAGAATTGAGAACAAGAAACTTGAAATCCTTGCAAGCAATTTAAAACGGCTGTTTGAATTAGTGAGATCACCATCATTTGCATGCACGGTAAAGCGGGGAAAATAGGTTACATGACGTTGGATTTTGTTGTGGGTGGTTCTGTACAAGTAACTAAGCCATGTTTCGATAACAGAGGAATGAATAGGCCTAATAGTGTTGCTTGAGCATTACTAGGTCTATTTTATTCTGGAGCTACTCGTTGCTTTCAGGAAAAAGCCTGCATGCACACACCTATCCTACCATGCATTTTCCTATTAAATAATCATCATCTAACAACAAAAACAACTAGTGTAATATTAAGGCAACAATGACACAGCCGGTTTTGTAAGCCATCTTGAATCCGCGCCCTCTTCTGTTATGCAAATCTTTTGTTTTCTTAAGTGAATTGTGACTTTCTGACGTCAGTGAAAGCATGACCGTCTGATAACTCGCATTTCCTTTGATATGAGGTCATAACCTCTCTCTCTCTCTCTCTCTCTCTCTCTCTCTCTCTCTCTCTCTCTCTCTCTCTCTCGCCTGGCCTGTCTCATTTCTTTTTAGTTGTCGTTGTCTCTCTCTAATCCTTTGATCCATTCATATACTATTAATTATAATATAATTAATAAAAATATAGATTGAAAAGAATTAAAATGCAATTGAGGTCAAATGTTTATAATATGTCAGTCTGAAGTTAATGCATAAAATTTAAGAGAGAAGAAAAAAAAAAAGGAAATCAAGACGCTGTAATTAAGACCAACTTTCTTTCGCCAGATTTTCAAGAAGACCGAATCACTCTTCAAGAAAAAAAGAAGAAGCGCAGAGTTGCAACGCCCCTTCCTAGAACATGGACCGTCTTTGAGCTTATCTCTTCTTCTTTTTTAAAATGCTAGAGACAGATTCTGTCTCTCTTTATCATGAAATAGGAAAGGTTCGAGATGACGTATGCCTTTCTGCAAAGCTTTTCTGGTTAAAGCTGGTTGGAATACCTCAAGGAGGGGCAGTTGCTTAATCTATGTCTGGCAACTTTGTCTCTCTCTCTCTCTCTCTCTCTCTCTCTCTCTCTCTCTCTCTCTCTCTCTCTCTCTCTCTTTGTCCATTTAGGACAGTTAGCTTATCTGCTCTCGCACTTATCAACCGTTCTTTAAGAATATGGAAGTTATTTGTCATTATTTGTTATTTTTTTTTTATTTTTATAAATTTATCATGTGCATTTTTCACATTTTTCATTATTTTTTTTTATTACCAACTATCATTTAGAAATATGTAGTACTTTCTCTATTTTCATTAACTTACCAATTCAGTGACAGCCATCTTTATTTTCATCTTCCATACTTTATAAATTAAGGAGTTGTCAAACATGACTGAACCCCGAAGTGGATGTTTGGTTAAACCAGGAGACCTCTAGATAATTTAGTTGTACTTTGGTTAACTCAGTCGAGGCTTGGTTATTTTAGGTGGCATTTGGTTAAACCAGGAGGTCATTAAATAACTCAGTTATAGGTTGGTTAGGCCTAACTCAAAATGATGCTTAGTTAACACACGGGAATGCTTAGTTAACTCAGAGGATATTTGGTTACCATCAGGGGGTGATTGGTCAAACCAATTAGTCCTTAGGTAACTTATTGCTAGATTGGTTAACTCAGCTGTTAACTGAGGGATGTTTGGTTGACTCATGAGTTAACTAAGGGGTTGTTTGGTTAGCTCAGGAGCTGTTTGGTTGACTTAAGGTCTGGTTACCTCAGAGGGTGGTTGGTTAACTCAGAGAGAGAGAGAGAGAGAGAGAGAGAGAGAGAGAGAGAGAGAGAGAGAGAGAGAAGCGTCATCTTCACGCATTTATTGAGAGAATCTGGAAATTATATAATTATCTTCAGTAGCACTGGTTCGTTGACTCCACCAAGGTCGAACAGGTTTTGAACTTCCGGCCAGCGCTCAAGTTATCGATCTGAGATCGCTGTTTATAGTGTCCAGTAAAGTTATTTAAACAGTCCATTTTCATCGTGAACAGAATTGAAAACAGTTAGATTTCGAAGGTTTGGTGTACCGTAACGGTGCAAACAATGATAAATCCAGTTTGTACATTGGATTGCTGCTCAATTTTACGGACGTTTATATAAATAATGTTAAGACGATTATTATAACGAATTAATAAGGTATTTTTAAACAAATCATCAAACACATAACACTTTTCCGTGAGATGGAATAGCGCGGCAGATGTTTTTAAAGGCCACAAGTACTTCGACCGCTAGACCCATGAAATATTCAATCGTTTCGTAAGAGTAATCAGTAAATCAAAGCCCTTTCCTCCCATTCTTTCTCTTTTTAGGATACTCTCCTGAAGGTCGCCTCTCATCTAAAAATCATTGACCGAAAATAATGCAAGATGGGGATTTTTCTTCGTTGATTTGTGAGTCAAGGCTGCGCCGCTACAAAGCCATTTACGCCTACCGAGAGAGATAAATCCTAGGGGTTATATTATCGCGAGATTTAAACCGTAGTAATCAATTTAATAAAACAATGCCGTTTCTAGAAATCACACTACAAAAGATAAACAACGGAACTTAAAATGTTAAGGATTTGAAAACTAGACCCATCTTTTGGATATTCAAATATCAACACTCGTTATCTCTTCATCTCTGAAAGGTTAAGTTGCCCGAGTAGGAGAATATAGTTTAAATATTGAGCTGGCAACTTTTTAAGAGCAGATTACGAGGGATCTTCCATTATTTAAACGAGCAGGTACTTCCGTGCTTCCAAAATGGAAGCGGTTCAACAAGACTCGACGAAAAAGGAGTTTCATTAATTTCAAGAATAACAAGGACTCACTGTCTTTCAGAGGCCAACCAGTTTCTTATTTTAACATCTACAAAATTTTCTAGTTTATGTGATGCGCAATAGACTTCTGCGTGACATTTTAATAGGGAACTAACCTATCTCAACTTGATCTAATCAGCTGGCTTAGGCGTTGTTTAAGTGACCTTGACCATTACCTATGATATATATATATATATATATATATATATATATATATATATATATATATATATATATATATATATATATATATATATATATGGAGACGTAGATATGTAAAAGATAAATTTATGTATAGAATATATTGCGTTCAACATTTCACAATTCGAATCAGTTTTATGAACTGTTTTATTATGAACTGTAATTATATATCAGTTATGTATGAATGCACCAGAAATGATTATAATGATAATGATAATAATTCAGATGTCAAACAATGTACCGCAAAACAGATAATAACGAAAAAAAAAAGCACCATGTCCTTTCTTTTAGGTGATACATATTCACAGGCTAGGTTACTGGTCGAGGCAAGCGCTTTCCCTGATAGGAAGTGGTTCTGGAGAATATGACAACAGGATTTGATTTGAAGTGTTATCGTAACTTCTCTGTTCTGATGGATAATTCAGCACTAGGCATACACAGGCTTTGTGTATGCTGGAAAGGGCCACTCCCCTTTTCCTGAGAAGACCTAGTCTCAACTTTATACCACTAGAACAAAAAGCGTGGTAGCATTTAGACAAAGAGTTAGCAAAGGCGTCTTGTATGGAAGCAAAGCACTGTTGAACCCTGAGAAGAAGTAAATCTATGCACTGACAATCTGGCCAGCAGAAACCTGTGCCTAACCCTTATGACCAAAGATTATATTGGCAGGGAACAGCAGTTGGTGACAACACTTGAAGAGTTGATCACCAAAACTTCATTTTTTTCTCATATCACTTTATCTATAAATAGCCTACACACGCCTTCTGAGTGCTAGAGCGGCACATGTTCATTAGCTCTTACAAGATCTGACCATCTCCGGAGCTAAACACTGGAGTATAATGACTAAACAAGTCAGCATTCAAATCTGGGTTAATTTGTGGGGCGATTAAATACTTAGATTAACTGGATTTTAAACGTCGCCAGCTACATATTAACATGTTATTTTGGTATGGTAAACTTAGGTTCGACTTCTGGTCAATAGATGAACTTTATTACATATATAATTATTCCGGGTATAAGTTTTCCCCTAAGGTACAGTGAATTCGATATTAATGGATTACTCGATTGTTTGTGGCTTAATTTCTGAAAGTATAAAAGTGTTACGTACAGGATCAGCATATATATATATATATATATATATATATATATATATATATATATATATATATATATATATATATATATATATATATATATACACACACATAATTATTTCTGACAACACAGTAAATTGCAAAATCTTGGTTAATTTCAAGACTCATCTCAAGTAGTGGACAAGGCACACAGGAACGCGAGAGCTTAATATGGGACTAGAGAATACAATACAGAATTTAGGCCAAAGGCCAAGCTCTGGGACCTATGAGGTCATTCAGCGCTGAAACGGAAACTGACAGAAAAAGGTCTGAAAGGCGTAACAGGAGGAAAACCTTTATCAGTTGCACTATGAAACAATTGTTAGGAGAGGTTGGGTAGCAAGATGGAGGGAAGAGAATATGAATGGAGGTACAGTAAAAGGAATGAAAGGGGTTGCAGCTAGGAGGTTAAGGAAGGGACGCTGCAAAGAACATTAAGTAATGCCTACAGTGCACCGCGTGAGGTTCACTGACGGGGCTACCCCTCTACGGGGAATATAGGACTAGCAATAAAATGACAAAATGGAGAAACAATAATTAATAACAATATAGATAAATCAGTACATTCAAATACTGACATACCAAAACAGCAATTCATTTTGGCAAACCAGGACAACAGTAGCTAAGAGAAATACAGTATTATTACAGTGGGGGGAACTAAATTAACTTAAAATGCTTCAGACATTTTTTCACAAACGTCAGAAAAAGAACTGAACCAATATTATCAGAGGGCATTAGCCTAATGGCATTACGGGTCTCTAGTTATTATGCTAAAGGCGTTGCTGTGTCTATGTGGTATCAGTGATCTATGTCAATATTGATTGATCGCTTGCTGATAATCATACAGAATCTGCCATAGACTTGGAGCGAGGGGCTCAGACTTTGCTCCACCAGGTGAGATAGCCTACGGTTCAATAGACCTACCTGGTGATTGGTTATGCCAATTTTCTATGCCCTATAATGGCCTTCAAATATAGTTGTTTATTCAGACAGTTTTCTGTAACAACTGCTGACACTATAAAACGACTTGTTCACACAGATTCTTCTGAAGCTTTCGCAGATCCACTTTCACACGATAACCAGTCACTCCCCAACTATACTTGTGCACACTTCTCTTTCATCATAAAAAAAAAATGTGACACTTCCAACAATTACATTTAGCACTATAGGTTCTCAACAGACTCCCAATTGCATCTTTACGAACTGAATCACATTTTTTTTCTAGGACCATGTTTGATATTTACAAAGGTATCCCTTCAATATCAAACTTTTCACAATATTTTTTTTTATAACAGATGCCTGATCCACCACCCCCTTCCTTGTTTAAACCAACCCTACTTTTCCTGTATCAGTTCTTCTGTCACTTTCATAACTTTCTCAAAAACCTACTATAAATCTATTAAAGTGTATTAAATAATGTAATTCTTACAGTTTCCCCCTTCTTTTCTTCACTTCATACGAAGGAAAACCGTTTTCTACCACTGGAGTCTTTCCCTCACCCAGGCATACCTTGCACATTCAAGCCAGCCAGTCAATAAGTTTCATAAGTGTACTATAGCATCTCGCTTGCAATCCTTCTCTACTCTTTACTCTTTTCCATTCAATATTCCTTTCCATTCTCGCACTGTTGATATTCTATTCAGTCCTAAATTCTTAAAAGTTCTTAATTGTTGATTTCCTTCCCCGTTACAGCTCCTTCCCGAATTATTATTGTTGTTCCTTACGGAACATAAGCTGTCATAACAATCAATTTATGCGCCTGTTTGTCGAAGCCAGAATACGCCATGGCCCTGTGTGTGACGCGAAAACACAAATATCTGATCGAATTACATTACTCTGTAAATAAGTTGCATTAGGTATTCGTGACTCGATCAATCCATGACGATCATTTAGGATAAAAGGTTTTGTTTTTGTTGGTATTTTTTTTGGAGGTGATTTATTTGTTTATTTATTTATTTGTTATTTTGGGAGTAAGGTATTTTGTGAAGGTTTTTTTTGAAAAGGTGTTTTGATTTTAATTATTGTTAGATATCACAGTATTCAAATATACATTTTCAGACGACTTTCTAATACGAATGTATAGGTGAAGAAGTTAATAGTTCCTGATGTGCTTTTATACATGTATAAGTATATGTATGAATGTGTAATACATATATATATATATATATATATATATATATATTAGATATATACATAAATGTATATATATATATATATATATATATATATATATATATATATATATAGAGAGAGAGAGAGATAGAGATATAGAGAGAGAGAGAGAGAGAGAGAGAGAGAGAGAGAGAAGACGCAGGCATAATGGGAGTCAAATGAAAATAGGCACAGCCAACCAACCAACGCCAAGTGAGGCTGCAATGATAATAAGTGTAACAAAATATTGATGATAATGACGACATATTAATAAGAGATGTCCTAGACAATATGACGTGTTTGTTAATGTAAGTATATGTCAGAACTGCGAGGTTTCTTGTATGAAGACTTACAATTATGTCACTTTCTCTCTCTCTCTCTCTCTCTCTCTCTCTCTCTCTCTCTCTCTCTCTCTCTCTCTCTCTCTCTAAGAAACTTAGAAATTTTATTTTTCAGAAATTTAATTTTTGACAGTGTTATATATGCTCACCAACCCAGTAATCCTTTAACTAATTTTTTTTTTGTCTCAGCATTTGATAAATTTATTTGATAAATTTCTTTATCAAATAATTTCACCTGAACCCAGGGGTTTTTATTGTCGATATTTAAATATCGAAGGGAATATCTCCTACAGGAAAATCAGAGGAAATTAATTACATGCTCATTACCTCAGAATGATCTCAGAATTAGCTTTAAGATTAAAAATTCTTTGTGTAGTGGGTACTTGCGTCCGCTAGGGTCAAGAAAAGGGTATAGGGGCTAGCATTCTCATTCCTGGACTCGCTGGGATATGGGTGACTATTCTCCAAAGGAAAAAAGTGAAATATTATATATAGATACACGTATGTTTATATATGTATATATATGTGGGTGTGTGTCTGCACGCGCGTAAGCAAAACACAACAAAACCATTCAATCACTCTACTCCAAATCATAGCTTTCTCATCAGGTAATCAAGCAGTAAGCAAGCAATCACGGTCATGCAATCACAATGCAATGCATCTTAACTGTACGATGACAATGAATGATAATGAATAACAATGAAAATGTAAGTGTGAGTGGCATTATGGAAAGGTCTGATGGTGACGACGAAGTTGCTGAGTAATATTGCTTTATTTTTGCTTGCCACTGGAAGGTCGTTGCTTATTCAGAAAATGGGAGTCGAATGTGACATTAGGAGACTTTTTTTTTTTTTGTTTTTCTCTTGTGGGGGAAACTGTTTAAATATACTGGTTTTCAAGGTTATAGAAAATACGTTTGACAATGCTTTAATTTTTTTTTTCTTTGGGGCATTTATATGCCTTGAAGTTTTGCCAGTGAAAGTGAATTTTTTCACAGACGAAAACAGTTTTACACACAACATATATATATATATAAATATATATATATATATATATATATATATATATATATATATATATATATATATATATATATATATATATATATATATATATATAGTTTACATGCATATCCGGGCCTTTCCAAAACTTCATAGCGGTCTATTGAAAAAATGAGTGCTATGATCCATCTCAAAATCTAACGAATTCTTCTTTGGTTATTGGCCCACGCCCTTCCCAAATTTCAGTCAAATCCATTAACAAATTACGGAGATATCTGCAAGAGCAGACTCTCAGCCAAGACATCTAGTTTTCCAGTTTTCTGTTCAATCTCTACGGCTAATCTCTTCTTTCGTGTCGTGTCTATGTGTGTGTTTGTTTGTTTATTTATCTGTCTGTACGTGTGCACCATCTCATTATGCACGCGTAAGCTGCAACCGAGATAAATACATCCACTTCTAGTGGACAGGTTCCGTCTGGTCATTTAGAAATCATTTAGAAATCAACAAGAGTAGACGTCTATGACACAACTTGGGGTTTGGTATGCTGCGGTAGCCTTGTTGGTTACGCCAGTTTCTCTCTCTCTCTCTCTCTCTCTCTCTCTCTCTCTCTCTCTCTCTCTCTCTCTCTGTTTATGAGGGATTGATGTTGTTTGGTTTAAATATGTACAGGTCTCTCTCTCTCTCTCTCTCTCTCTCTCTCTCTTCGTTCATGACTTGAGTGCGTGATTGTCTAGTTCCTCCAATTCTCTTTTTGTTTCAAGAGACGTCAGGAGACGAAGAAAATGAGAGAGAATTGAGGGTAAAATGTATGAGAGGAAGATGAATGAGATTAGAAGAGTTTTCACCTAAATAAGCAAATAAAATTTCTCAGATTATCTTTAGGACAGACCCGCCCCCCCCCCCACAAAAAAAGAAGACACTATCAGTACATAACACAATCCTTCTTTAGAAAACAAAAATAAAATTAAAAGAATGATTTTGAGAAACAGAATGGAGTAAGATAACGAAAATTAGATTAAAAACAGTCTGAGAATTAATGGCAAAAATTACAATTATGTATAATATTTACCCACTAATCAGTATTCTATCTTATCTAGCTATCTATCTCCATCCGAATAATTTTTCATTCATTCAATTATCTATCAATTTAAACTGAACCTAGCTGTTTCATGTAATCATTATTTAATTACTTATTTGTTCCTTGTTTACCATCACACATCTATCAAAAGCTGGCCTTATGCCGGCATGCAAAGTTACTCTACAAAATCAACCAGTCGTCATAATTCCTCTATACCCTTACAATCCTCCATCTTATCATCATTCACGAAAGCGAATCATCAGGGGGTCAGAGGCTTCTGAAATATTTCGCCACAGTGACCTAACGGAATTGTTGGTCGTACGAATTCGTGAGTCCTTTGTAGAGGTTGGGTTTTCATGTAGTTTTTTTTTTACCAGATTAATTATTTATCGTAGATGTAACTGGTATTCCATTATTCCATACCCTCTCTCTCTCTCTCATATATATATATACGTGTATGTATGTATATATATCCCAAAATTTTATGTATCTATCAACCTCTCTTCATTTTTCCTTTATTCAAGAACCGGTACACTTCACGTCATTCTTATGTTAACCAGATATATCTGTCACTATCTTTATCTGTCAGTCTTAATTATTGCTTCATTTCATAGCCTGTGCACTCCACATTCCCCCAATCTGTCCAATTATTCTCTATCTCTCTTTCCGTATTGTTTCTGAGCTTCTGTCAGTCTCAATCTCTGTCTATAGTGCTTCTATCAGTCTAAATATATCCATGGTGCTTCTACCAGTCTAGATATCTATCTATAGTGCTTCTATCAGTCTATCTATCTGTAGCAAAATCTATCTTTCCTAGATGAATAATGTCTTAATTTTTTCTGCACGTGTTCGATTAAGACAGACTTCTCTCTAAACATGTTTTGCAATATTCCCCATGTGCTTAGGTATCAGGAAAGAACCGGAAATAGTCAGTTTAAGTTGTGTTTAACAGCCCCTCAAGCACCCTCTCTCTCTCTCTCTCTCTCTCTCTCTCTCTCTCTCTCTCTCTCTCTCTCTCTCTCTCTCTCTCTCTCTCTCTCTCCGTAAGGAATTATCGCTTGCGAGTTTGCCTACCTCTTACGTACAAGTTCAACGAACACATCAATGAAAATATGCGGTATGTGGTCACGTCTACTAGTGTTTTATTAGTTAAAAAGTATGTGGTCCGGTATGTGGGTATATGAATTATTCAGATAGAACTCTCTTCGCATACCCAGCGAGCGCATGCGTTTGTGCATAAGAGGATGTATTAGATTAGCTATGTACCAAAAATATGTTGATTTGGAATTTACGAGTGTAGATATTCATTGCTGATTAATCAGGCATATATATATATATATATATATATATATATATATATATATATATATATATATATATATATATATATATATATATATATATACATTCATTCGGCGAATGGCCTCCGGTAGATTAAAGAACAAAGGAAATCGATCAAGAAGTTCCTGCGACTGAAAGTTTAACCTAAAATTTATGACACGACAATCATGCGAGTTACAGTGAGAAATTCTGACTGAAAAAACTAAAAAAATATGTCTGCGAAGATATATATATTTTATTAGGCTAAATGTATTCGATATTGATGGTCACAGCCAGCGTGTTTTGTATGCTGGGGTAAATTATTATTATTGTCGTTACTTTCATTACCAGTAGTAGTATAATTCTCGCTGCTATGTACTTTAAAGGTAGTATTATCATCATTGCAAGGCAGCTCTTACAAACAAGCTGCAATTTCCAGATTTTTGCAGATCCAAAACAAATGACGTCAGAATGATAACAGAGAATAATCTTATCAATATTTCACACTACTTTTTATTATTCTATTTTTATTGTTCCTTCTGACTCGAATAGAGGCATTACGTTGCTTGTCTGCCAATTTTACCTCTGCGTTGAGAAAAGCTAGGTGTGCCAATAGGCAATTTTCTCAAATCTTGGTGAAATAGTGGCTGACGCGGTTGTGGGAGGTATGTCTGGATGAGGGAAAGATTCCTAAGGAATGGGTGAGAGGATTGATGAGCGCATTCTCAGCCAGACTCCTTAACCAATCGATTTGTGAGCGTTATGACTAATATGTTCCGGTACAGCAAGGGTTTTCGTATCGGCTGTTCAAAAATGTTGAGTATTTTAAGCTTTCTTCAATTTTTGAGGACCTTCGGCGAATGTACCCTGTTTTACAAGAGTAATACCACTTTACGAGACGTTATTGGTGTATACTGGTACAGTGCAAGCTTTATTATTTTTTTTTATGAATTTATCAGCATTTCAAATTCGTCAGTCAATACCAGTGGAATATTCATGATCGCCATAAAATTCTTGACCAGAGTGTAATTGATGGGTCTCGTTTTATTCAGGAAGCAAGAACCTTCATTAAAAACCTTTTTTTTTCAGTTTTAACAAAGAGAATGCGATAAATACTCAGGTCTGGTACTTTTTCTCCCTTTCTACAACAGCTGCAACTCACAATGGTTGAGCAACAACTGAGTGCGTCATTCAGTTCTTTGGTATGTGTAAGTATAAAAAGTCAATTGTGTAAGTAACAAAGCTATATATATATATATATATATATATATATATATATATATATATATATATATTTATATACTTAATTATATATAATATATATATGTATATGTATGTATATATACACACACATAAATTGTCTGTACAATATCCGGAATTAAAGCTGTTTCATCGTTAACGAACATAGTCAATATTTCCCATTCTCTCTCTCTCTCTCTCTCTCTCTCTCTCTCTCTCTCTCTCTCTCTCTCTCTCTCTCTCTCTCACACCATCTCCGAGTGCGGTTCTCACCTACTACAAATCCGTATCAATCAACCATATCTGTGACCCCAATTTGGCGAGATATCTCAGATACGGTCGGAGACGGTAACTTTTTAAACCCTTAGATACGGCCTATATTTCTGCGTCCCGAACGAGCCAAATCAGCTGCTCTAGATTGCCTAATCACACACAGACAGACACACACACAAACACACACACACACACACACAAATAAAAAAAAAAAAAGATTTCTCTTGCGAAATCTCTCATCAGGTCAAAGACCTTCGTGAAATCTGAAAAGGTCTACGACCTTTAGAACGCGGAAATGAAGAATCTAAGTTGTGATGTACTTAGAGAGAGAGAGAGAGAGAGAGAGAGATGAGGATTAAACTTGGTGTATTTTGATAAGGGTGTAGCGAGTTGTAATTGCTATTGAAAGAGAGTGCTGGATATTTGGATACACCTACGACACGCTATTGTTTTTTAGAGATATATATTTTTATATTTATATATATTTTATATATGTATAATTATATATACAACAATTTTATATATATTTTGCATTTATGAACGTTTTAGATTTAATCACTCTGATATACAACGAATTTGCATATATATGTTATATTGAATACGAATAGATAATCATCAATATATACATATATATATATATATGTGTGTGTGTGTGTATATAACTGAATCATGAAAATATGGAACATGATGAATATATAAATAAAGACAAAATCCACGAAGGAAAACAATGGAGTACTGTAAGGCCTTGCGACTTCTTGTCTTTTATTGTGTGTGTGTGTGTGTGTGTGTATATATATATATATATTCACATGCTCTCATATATCGTGAACACACACGAATTATTTTTGCGAATAATAATAATAATAATCATATATAATGAGCAGCGTTATAATTAATAATAGATAATAATAATAATAATAATAATAATTAATTATTATTATTATTATTATTATTATTATTATTATTATTATTATTATTATTATTATTATTGAAAAATTTTTCAACAGGACAGAAGCAGGAAACTGAAATGTATGAAAGAGAAAGTGAATAAAGTAAACAAAAATATATAAATGAATAAATAACTTAATAAATGTATCAACAAAAATATAGGTAGACAATTATATGTCAGCAAAACCATACATTGATAAAACTAGAGTGATGATAAACTTAACAAATTTGACTGTTTAGGTAGAACACTGAATCAAGCATATTCTCAAATAAATTATATCTAGGTAAGTATAACTAGAATTGATAGTATTGATAAATGAATCTGGAATTGATAAATGTATCCGAAATAAATTAAAGCCTGGAAATTCACAATTAGCTCTGTCAGGATTCTTAGAGACATCCAAAATATATTTTGAGTTAATTTTAGATTCCTGTATGTAACATAAGTTCCTAATTATCGAAATATTCATCATTTTCTTCTCTCTCTCTCTCTCTCTCTCTCTCTCTCTCTCTCTCTCTCTCTATACCCTTGCTGCGGCTCCGGGATCGATCGCGAGTTCCATAGAGAGAGAGAGAGAGAGAGAGAGAGAGAGAGAGAGAGAGAGAGAGAGAGAGAGAGAGAGAGAGAGAGAGAGAGAGGCTTTCTAATGGACAGAAACGCGCATTATCGTATTGACTCTCATCAAGGGCCCTCTAGGTAAAAAAAAAAAATGAGAAACATTACTTTTGATTCCATGATTGACAGGTCTTTCAACATCCTCGTGTGCACCAGGCTACCAGGCTTCTAGAGGCCTCTGTATGGCCCCCTAAATTGGGCGAAATAAATTGGTGAAGGGTCCCTTGGTTCCTCTGATGGTTCAGGAATCACGTAGCAGATATTTTAGGCGTGAATCAACTTCGGGGAGTCGAGGTTAGACAATTATTCTTCAGTTAGGAATTGTTTCTCCAAAAATAAGAAGAATAGAGAGAGAGAGAGAGAGAGAGAGAGAGAGAGAGAGAGAGAGAGAGAGAGAGAGAGAGAGAGAGATTTACCATTGTCTTTTTATTTTCTCTCTCTTACTTTTATCAAATGGTATTCTAGTCATGCACATTTTGACCTATAATAATAATAATAATAATAATAATAATAATAATAATAATAATAATAATAATAATAATAATAATTCAGAAATCAAGCCATGTTTTATGGAGTCATAATTAAAATATATAAGGCAACAGGCAAACGCCACTTCATACAGCATCGTAAGAACAGAAATAACTTTGAATAACAACATTCCACAAGGTAGAGTAAGACGCTCATTTGATAGTCAATAATTATTTTAAAAAGTTAAGAGTTGAAAGGAAATTGATGTGAAGTAACCATTTTCTATGAAAAAATATACACAATCGGGTATTATTTACAAAAAAAAAAAACAATCCCGTTTGGGTATTCACCTCAAATTTTATACTACATTTCCTAAACCCGTTAGCCACCCACAGACGAATTTTCATTAAAATCCATCGATAACTTACAAAGATATCTTGGAGACAGTTCAGCAAACATATTTGTAAATTACACAGCGTCTATCCAATTCTGATTTGATGTAATGATGCTTAGAGATTTGGTATATGGTACTTCAGAATCCTAAATATTAGTCGATAATCATTCAGGAAGCATTCACATAATAATGGTCCATTTTTAGCTATGAGTTGACCACTTTCCTAGTTCTAATTTTGTGTCAGGCTATTTTGTTCCCTGCTATTTATTGTATTATTGTCATTCATAGTCATTATTATCTGATAGAATGTCCCAAATAGAATGTCCCTAACAGAATGTCCCAAAATAAGCACAATAAAATACGAGAGACGAAAACAGAATATGGACGCGTAGCGAAAACAAATAAAAACGTATAGAGAGAGAGAGAGAGAGAGAGAGAGAGAGAGAGAGAGAGAGAGAGAGAGAGAGAGAGAGAGAGAGTCCCCAAGTTAAAAAGAGAGAGAAAATCATTATGGGAGAAAGCATGATTAGTTAAACAGAGATGAAACAAACGTAATGAAAAGAAAATAAACAAATCACACACATTCATGATTTTAACCAAGATAATTGCACCCTTTCGTGGCTATTCCTAGATAACCGACCTTTTGTACACACATGCACACACATTATGTATACTTATGTGTTCTTAAAGTGTAGGTGGGCATTGTGTTTTATCTTTTTTTTTTCGTTAAAAAAGATATGACCTAATATACAATATATGGATAATGGAATTAGGTGGCCACGCTGGATACCCAGACAGCGAGACGCTTGGCTCTTTAAGGACTGACAAACCATAGCTCTCTCTCTCTCTCTCTCTCTCTCTCTCTCTCTCTCTCTCTCTCTCTCTCTCTCTGTATATATATATATATATATATATATATATATATATATATATATATATATATATATATATATATATATATATATATATATATATATATATACTGAAGTCAAGAAATATATATAGATATATGGTTACAAAACCGTAGGCTAACTCAGCATAACAAACAGGAATCGAATCTGGGCAGTTTGAGCTAAGAAATTTCGCCCCAAAAAATAACAAGGACAAAAATTTCAACGGAGCAGGGCAGTGGGGAAACTGTCCTTACGACACCGAAGCGAAAAACAAAAAACAGAAACTTTCCTTTTCAAAGATGGCGAATCTGAAAAGGAGCTTTGTCCGCGTTCCACAAGATGATGACAATGAAGGCTTTGGAGGCGCCGAAAATAAACGGTCCGTGTGTCTGACAGGCTTGTCTTTGTGCCTTATCCTTCGTATCCTGGCCACCTTACACCCTTTATCCCTCATATCCTCACCCCCTTATACTCCCAAGTCAAACTAGAACAGGACAAACTGGGGTTTTAAAAAAGGGTTACAGAAAGTGTAAGCATTCCGCGTTCTTGACTCGCTAGCGCGCGGTTTGTTTTGCCCGCGGGACGTCTTGAAGCGTTATGGATGGGTTTCGATGAAATTTTTTTTAGAGGTGGGCTGTGGGTCTAAGATGACCCCTTGGGATTTTGATATGAATTCTGAGCCAGATGAGAAATTCACGTCTTTATTTTGTTGTAGTAGAGGTACATAATTCTTGCTTAGTGTTTATCTTTTTCAGTTTCAAAAGAAAATGAGATTGATTAGTGTCATCTTGCGCCATTCTATCGCCGATTATTTTTGAACTTTTAATCATATCTTCAAGACCTTACAACAAACTACAGTTTTCTTTACAATTTCATAAGACTGAAATAAGATCTTTTATTCAACATATTACTTTCCCAACCATTAAACAACTTATTTTTAGCATATTGCATCGTCTCCAATTAACTTCTGTAGGGCATGTTTACTAAAATAAACAAGACTCATAAATACAGTAAAATACAAAAACAACTCAGTCTAGACTGCTTACATCGACAAAGTCAGGTACTTCAGTCTAGTACTAAAGGTCGATGAGCGAGGTATTATCACCTGTGCTTTTTATATATGCCAATCTGCCTCGACTGTAGTTACTGTAATTCAACAACCAACGGTTCCGAGATTACCATATCACATTTAAAGACAGTACGGCTGTTATCTCATTAATCAACGAATTTTCGTGGGTCAAGACAGAGTTGACTACCGTCTCTGCCTCTTTGTAGACTGTTTTTTCTACAGTCTGGCCTTGAAAGCAAGAGCCCGTGCTGGCGTGAGGTTGGTTTAATCTAAGACGCGACGATGTCTGTTTACTGGGGTCTGTGCGTTGTCTGTCCGTCTGTTCAGGGGAGAGAGAGAGAGAGAGAGAGAGAGAGAGAGAGAGAGAGAGAGAGAGAGAGAGAGAGAGTCGAATATTTGATAAACATTCTTCTTTTCTTCCTGACTACCACATTATCTTCTCGCATAATTCAACAGCAAGAGGCTGTGTTTTTCTTTTTATCTGATTTGGTGTGTCACACGATAATGACCAAACATTCGTAGACTAAACATTCGCCCAAAACTCACGCGTCCAACGTCGAATGTTATCGCAACTTCACGTGAAACTATGTTAAGACAAATTCTCGTCAGCATTTCAAGAACTGTGATTTCGATGCAAAGTATGTCCCCCCAAAAGTGAAGAATTTTGGGATAGATATCCAATAAATATTATGAATTTTCATTTGTATTCAACTTTAAGTATCACAGGAGTGACGTCACGCAATATGTCAAGGTTTTCGGATGAGCTTGTCACTACGAAGCCTAAGATCCGAGTGGAAGAATATGAAGAAATTCGGATATCCTTGGCAGGGTTGGAACCCGGGTCCAGAGTATCAGAGCGAGGTCACGTTGCCTACCTGACCTTCTTGTGGTCAGGTCAGCAATATCAAGAATTACTTCATATTCTTTGCATATATATATATATATATATATATATATATATATATATATATATATATATATATATATATATATAGTATAATGCACCATCTACCAGTGAAATCAATTGTTTCTCTAATTACTGTCGTTTATACCAGATCACTTAACCATTTGACTTTGACTAAAAGGAAAAATACCCAGCCCACGTATAGCTTCTCATCTCCATGCTGTTATGAAGCCAATCGAGATTTCACGTCTTGCTGGAAATATCTAGTGACGCGAGATAATGATTCTTGTCGTTTAAGCTTGAGAGTATTCTAATTTCCCTGTTTTGTTTTGAAGAGATTTTAGAGCTCTTAAAGTATCCTAAGTTAATCTGAAGATTGAATTGACAGTTGATGTCGGTATAGTTTTGTTTATATTGATTTTAGTGTTTGGTAAGTTTTTTTTTTTCCCCGAGTGACCCGGAACAGCTGAAACTGGCGCGGTTTTTAGTAGCCCTAGACCTATCTTGAATAATGCCCCAGAAAGCCATTTGTCCCACAAACCCCATTTTTTTTTGTCTTTACTGGTAACATGACTGGTAACTTAGAGAATAAGATGGTGCAGAATGCATTCCTATTGTGCTTTATATTCTCTCTATCCAAATGCCCAATACCAGAGAAATTTCTGTCCCTTTTCTGCAAAGCTCTGGACTGGTACTCACTGGCGTTCACAGCAGTGTTAAGAGACGCTCTTATGCCACTTGAAACCAAAGATTATTTCATTTGTTGTCCTGAACCATCTTTCGAGAATGCTGCTAATATATACATTGAGCTAATAGTCTTTTCAACTCCCTCAATATGTATATTAGTACATCTTGATTAATGATAAGAATAATAATAAAGAGAGAGAGAGAGAGAGAGAGAGAGAGAGAGAGAGAGAGAGAGATAGATAACAGCTACTCGTATCTCTATCACTAGACATTTTGTATATAATGGTTATACATTGAGACTAATGCGATATAAAACTGTTCTGCAGTGGATATAATCAATCGATTTGAATAATAATGACTTCATACCTCACCTCAAGTCTCTCTCTCTCTCTCTCTCTCTCTCTCTCTCTCTCTCTCTCTCTCTCTCTCTCACTGAAATTCCTTTTGAGTATTGATGATGTCATCATATCTCGCTCATTCGCTCGGAAAAATTCTTCATAACTTCAGCCAAATATCTAAAAAAAACACGGAGCCAATAAGCCTATCAAAACTGACCTTCCTTTTTGCAAAACAAAGGCGAAAATCTGCCAACTTTCGCCGAAGCTGCGTTTGAACCCAAGTGTGCAAGTGAAAATGAAATCGAGAAAGTAAAACGCCTCGTAGGCCTACATATTTTGTTGAGTCTAAAATGCGTAATATTGCAAAATAAAAATCATAAGTAGTTTGAAGTCCAGTTCATAGCATAGGCCTAATTATCCCCGGAGACAAAACTGAACTAAAAATGTGTATTTAATTTGCCTGTCTCAATTTATTATTATTTTTTGGTCTGTCAATGCAAAACAAAAAAAAAAAAATTCAAAATGGATATGATGGCAATAGGTCTACATGAGCTAAAGGCGCTTCCTGGCGTCTCGGAGAATATTCCAAGCCAAATTTGGACAAGTAACAAAAGTAACAAGTGACAAGCTCTGAAAAATCGAACGAACCGGAAATGAAATCATTCCTGATAACCGTAGCTTCAAAATCAATATCCTATTACAGTCGAATGCAGTTATTAAAATAACTTTATTTGAACAGTAGGAGAATTATTACCATACATAAAAATCATATTGGAAAAGGGTATTTAAAAAAAAGCTTCCTTATATAAACAACACATGGAGATGGATAATATATTATCATGGTTTAGCAAAGTATTTTTAATGTATGTACTTACTGCTATTATTAATATTATCAAAAGAATAATTGATTAATTAATAATCTAATTATTTTATTCGGATCTAAATTCATTTAGATTCGATAATTTTTTATAATAATACCATATATATATATATATATATATATATATATATATATATATATATATATATATATATATATATATATATGTGTATATTTATGTGTGTGTGTGTGTGTGTGTGTGTGTGTGTGTGTGTGTGAACTGCACCCAGTTACTTTTAATCTTAGATATTTTTCTTATTAGTGATAATGAACACCGGGATATGGTGACGGCTGATATTTTTTGATTACAATTTATTTTGAGTTCCACTTCAGAAGAAGCGATTTAGATACAATAAGAGTCTTATGACTGAGTAAAATTGAAGCTGAATTATTTCAGGATTTAGAGCAAAACAGAAGTTACAGAAGATAACAATAACTAAATAATACTCAAGAATATGTGTAAAAATAAAAATTCAACCAGTTTTAGTTCTATTGGCTATTTTTTTGGCCAAAAATAGCCATTTCAAATATTACCACACTAATGTGTCGTCTAGGACAAAGTGAGTGCTGGTATAAGGCCGGTATAATTTTAAACCAACCAATATTTCTGTCTAAATTAACATACCATATAAAGGAGGGTAACCTGACTATGCAATAGGCCTAATTGTTGCTGAGAGATCTTTGATAATTTGTAAGGAACAAGATATCAAAAACTGTTAAATCTCACGTACTTGAAGAGTTTATCAACGCATTAACACTGCTACTTCTGATATATATTATGATTAAAACCTTTAATCGAAGTCCACTTCAGAAATGATACAGAATACAGATACGTCTGTAAGAGTTTCATGACTGGCTGTACTGTAGAATTGAAGAAACAGTCTAGTGTTTGAGCTAAACAGCGACTTTATCTTTCTATAATTTGCATGACCTAGTATCTACTGTAAACAACGTTGGGAAATCCTTAAGAAAGTATAATAATTTTTAAGACGTTTCCATAGCAACGCCTGGAACAAAATTTGTTCATGATTAAAAACAAAATTCCGAGTCAAAAGGGTTACCAACGTCTCCAACGCATTTCTTCTTCATTAGACTCCGCCCACTTTCCGAGCCCTCAGCTACCGCAACATATCCTGTACTTTATTTTTAGCAGTTTTATTCTCCTTCCTTCGTTTTCGTAACTGAGGAAGGTAAATTGTTTGTTTATCGGTTTTCTACTTTATTCAAGCGTTGCCTCTCTTAATCTGGACCGCTGGGAGAATGTCGTTTTAGGTCTAATGACGATTTTCAAAAAGCTGCGACATTTACCGTTGACATTCAGACTCTCCAGATGACACAGTAACCTTTTTTCTCGCTTACTTTTTATTCTCTTGCCACGTAACACAGTAACCATATAATTTTTATTTTTTTATTTGTGTAACATAAGCGAGTTGGCTGAAGTCATAATCCAATAGCATTAATGGTAATTATCGTTTTGTTCAAATACTCAAGTAGAATTAACCGGTTTGAAGACATTACGAACATAAGTCTAAAGTTTTAAATACCACATATCTTTTAGAAGGTAAACATACGCATCATATATAAATTAAATCTTTATACAATTCGTACTTGTATCCAGAAATAAATTATTTTTGTGTCATTTTAAATCTGAATAGTTTCTATTTATTGCATTATGTTCAAAAGGTCAAAATAACATATATAACAGGGAGAAAAATCGAGAAAATTAGACGATAAAAAATTCAACTCCTTGCTGTCAGTATATATGTATGTATAACAAGTTTTCCCCATAAAACTTCGGTTAATTGACTTTGCAATGATTCAAAGATTAATACAAGTTATACGCCAGTTATGTATGCCTTTAAATATTAAGTAATAATATGACGAAAAATTTTACGAAATCGTATTGAAAACTTGTTTTCCAATATTTCTTTCGACTGCTCTGCGTAAAGTTAGTTCTCGTGCTAGGATGCTAACTTTCGGCGTTTTTAAAACCGAACAGGACATTAAAAAACGCAAAACAACTAAGTTAACGGCAACATGACAGGCTGAGTTAAACCAGAAAAAAATGTCTACAATTTGATATAAATATACGTAGGAAGCGTGCCATTAGTTACATAATTTTTTTAACCGTGAAAACAGATAAATTGCCTTTCCAATGATATATAACTTATTGTTGTTCGTGCTAGCTATTGTGGGGTAAAACAAACGCACACACACACATAGATATATATATATATATATATATATATATATTTCAATCTGAATAGTAGAGCAATCTTCACTATTACCATCGAATTTGTACCTAGACTCACCATGCCTAGACCGAGGGTACATCTATTAGAGGTAGAAACGCGTCGATTTCAGATCTTAGAACGCCTACCATTACAGTATCAAATTACGCGCAACAATTACACTTTATAAATAAACAGAGGTCCCACCGAGACTCGAACTCGGATCGCTGGATTCAAAGTCCAGAGTGCTAACCATTACACCATGGGACCTTGATACTGCGAAGTGGCAACATTGCCGGGCCGTTTGTTTACATCGGTTACTGTTTATTGTGTTTAAAACTATTGTATTTTTATCGTATGTTAAGTACTGCGAGTTAGATTAGTGTGTATTTTGTTATCGTAAGGGTTTTGATCGCATCTCATGCTAGAATGAAGCGTTATTAAATGAAATTAGCGTATTGTTGAGTAGAATGTTAGTTTTCGAACACAGCTAACTGTGCTGCCATAGTGCACGCTAAGTGGTCTTCTTGACATATTTAGTACAAACGTGAACTCTTATTGTTTCGTTTTCCTATAGTAGATGTCGGTCTTTGACAAATAATCAGTTGACTATCGTGGTCTGATTATGGGTTATAAAATGGTTAGTATAAAATAGAAGCCACTGTAAAAACAAAATTAAAAAAAAGCTAAACTTTCACCAAACAAACTCGCCCTCCAGCTATCACAAAAATGGATCCATTTCAAATTACGAACGTTCATTTAGCCTACAGCATCACCAAATTCTCCACCCGCACTACAGAATTTAACTGAAAGTCATTAAAAAAAACTGAAATATTTCCCGGATAGACTGACAAACCAAAGACAAACAAATAAATAACGTGTGGTAAATGGACAGCGTTTGTCAGTTCAAAATATTGCATCCGAAACAGATGTTCTTGGAATACAGTAATTTAAAAATCATATAATCAACGCTCTCCAAATCATAACACCTGTTTCATAGCCTCAATACTCGCTTTATGAAAGCAAGACGTAAATAAATGAAAGGAAGACGTAAATAAATAAGGAGATTAGAGAAGTAAGACGAACATGAATAGTAACAATTGCCAATGTCAGAATTTTTGCAGTGCAGTTCATTTCAACCAAACTTCAGCAGTTTCTCATGATAAAAAAAAATGTTCATCTTTTAGAAGCTGGTAGACTTCGAACCTGTGAAAGCTTCCACGCTATCACCTGCTTCATATACCTTCAGTGAAAGCTCACCAGCAGTGCGTCAAACCACCTTAAATCAACTGCATCACTGACCTATATCCTGAGCAGGTAAGCATGACATTTGGGGCTGGTAGCTTATATAAAAGCCAAATCTGATGGCCCTATGAGAGGCAGCTAGTACTACGAAAGTAAACTCTGAATGGGGGTTAGTTTGTCAAAGATTTACGGCTTATTATCATTATAATGCTTCTCCCCACCATTCCAAATGGGGATGGTATTTTTTCTTTCTTTTTAATTTTATTTTATTGCTCACTTCATTCGCCATTTCCGCACACGTGCGTAATCTTATGGAAAAGAAGGGTTGCTGATGACAGGCCTGATTGCTTCCTGACAGCAAAAGTTGAATGAAATCAAAAGTGTGTGTGTGTGTGAGAGAGAGAGAGAGAGAGAGAGAGAGAGAGAGAGAGAGAGAGAAACTCTGTGATGTCAGAGAAAAAATGAAGAGAAATTGACGGAGGAAAAGATAAAAAAATGTATATTAGGGATGTTGTACTGATACCACACACACACACACACACACACACACATACACACACACACACACACACACACACACACAGACTGTCAACCGTAAGAGCCCTTAACGTCAATCTGTCATCTTTCAGGATACGTTTAATTAATTCTGGAATTTTCCCAGTCTGGGGAACATGTGGGTTGGAGTCCTTCCCTTCTAACACCTCTTGCATTCCATCTGCTGTACGTACCTCCTCCTTCCCAAAACAGTGGAATACAACGCACACGCTTCACGGGCCTATCGTCTTCCATTTTCTCCACAAGATCAATCCACCTCATAATAATATGACAGTTCCTTTCACTGCATTATCGTATCTTTACATTTCTATAATTTTAAACGGTTCTTCTTAACAACTTTCAACAATATATATATATATATATATATATATATATATATATATATATATATATATATATATATGAATATATATATATATACATAAGTCTGTCCCACAAACAAACCTTGGAAATATGACGTTTCCGATCATTAAGATGTATATTGATAGTTTATCTTTATAGGCATAGAGAACATGGACTTTATACATATATATATATATATATATATATATATATATATATATATATATATATATATATATATATATATATAGAGAGAGAGAGAGAGAGAGAGAGAGAGAGAGAGAGAGAGAGAGAGATAAATAACCTAGGAACACCACACCAAAATTCCACACGAACAGATAAGCAAAATATTTTAACGCCAAAACGGAAATACCCGAATAACATTCACGAACCATCTAGCCAGCGAGGTGGGCCAGCCACCAAAAATTCTGATAGTTACAACATATTTATATAATTCACGTTCGATTCCAACCCTCCCCCCCCCCACAAGGCTGGACCACCAAAGAACATTTCTCTCTAGTTTTTAGAGAGGTAATCCATCATTATGTCTGCCTGGAACGGAGTATGTGAAGGTTATTTAGAATTGTTTTTCCCAGGTTCAGGTACGATGATTTGAGGCTGGGCATGGCACGTCAATATTCAGAATTTATTGCTGGTCATTTTTTTATATTTATAGGACGCTGTATTGATAAACTGAATTAACGTGTGATAGATGCGTTGAGAAATTTATATATATATATATATATATATATATATATATATATATATATATATATATATATATATATATATATATATATATATAATACAACAGAGGTGACGTCACTCATACAACTTATCGCATACGTATGGCAAACAGGTTGAATACAAGTCAACGACGACTTGTCAGCAATTTTAACCAGTGGTTCACGCAAATATCCAGACCTTGCCAAAGTTCGACCTGCACTTAAAATCGTTGACTTGTTTACAACTTGTTTGTGATATGTATGCAACAATTGCCGACATGTTTGTGACATGTTTAACTCAAGTGGGAATGAACCGTTAGTGAGAGTTGGATCGCCACTGAAGATTTGATTTGTTTTCAACTTGTTTGTGACATGCATCCAAAAGTTGCCAACAAGTTTGTGACATGTTTTACTCAAGTGGGAACGTGCTGTTAGTCAGAGTTGGATCTCCACTTCAGACTGATTTGTTTTCAACTTGTTTGTGATATGTATGCGACAGTTGCCGATATGTTTGTGACATGCTTGTGACATTTTACTAAAGGCTGGGCGGGACTTTAGATTCACTCCTATGGCGGAGGGAGGCAAAGAAACAAAAGAACTCGAACATAAGAGCAGAGTTGCAAACACGGACGATTGTGGCCAACAATATTTCAGATCATTCAGGCAGGAGAAAAGATTTTACGGTCTTTAAACAACATTTTTAAGTATTGAGAGACAAACTTAACAGGCAGAACTTTATAAATTCTCCAAAACAAATTTGGAAACCTGTACCACCCAAGGTACTGACATTATTATTATTATTATTATTATTATTATTATTATTATTATTATTATTATTATTATTATTATTATTATTATTCAGAAGATGAACCCTATTCATATGGAACAAGCCCTAAAGGGAGCCACTGACTTGAAATTCTTTAAGCTTCCGAAGAATATATTGTTCATCAGGAAGAAGTAAGAGGAAGCAAACGAGATTCAATCATGAAAAATTAATTTTGAAATTTTACCTCCATTATTCTTTAATTCCTGGAACGGGCTGTCGAAGCCAGGTAATAAACGAGAGCTCACCTGATGAAATACTGAAAATATATGAACTTCTTTTTAGAGAAATGTCACGTTGGGGCAAAGACACGCCACAACAACGAAGCTGTTTGCAAACGCTGTCATTCAACAGTTGCAGTGGGGTAGTGAATTTCCAGGGGTGGAAGTCACAACTAAAGGGAAATCTAAACCAGCAATTTAGGCCTAATGGAAGGTTATTTAACGAAAATTCACTTTCCTGACGAAGGCCTGGTTTATACTAGGGCTTTCTGCTTTTGCATCGAGAACTTCAAGGAAAGATTCTATTTAGTAAAGTCCAATTTTATAAAGGAGAACCTGAAAATCATTTGCTTTGCTTGAACCCTCCATCCTAAAGCTTTTGTTTCAAAAGGCTTTTTGTGTATGGAGAATTAAAACCAGTTAATTATTTGCTATGCTTGAACTCTCTATCCTAAAGGTTTAGTTTCAAAAGGCTTTTTGTATATGGAAAGTTCTCACGTGTATAGACTTAAAACTGAATTACCCAGAGGCGTTAACATAGCCCTCTCTAAAAATGACACTTAGTAGTTTTTATTTGATTATCAGTCCGCACTTTTTCTGTCCGCCCTCAGGTTAAAGTTAGGGCCATAATCATCCACCTCCAATAATCAATACAAAATTACAGCCCTTCAACCTCAACGAGTTTTTTTTATTTAGATTAATCGTGCTTCTGGCAACGATATAGGCTATGCCACCACCGGTCCGTGGCTAAAATTTCATGGGCCGCGTCTCATACAGCATTATACCGAGACCACCGAAAGATAGATCTATTTTCGGTGGCCTTGATTATACGCTGTAGCGGCTGTACAGAAATCTCATTGCGCCGAAGAAACTTCGGCGCATATTTTACTCGTTTTGTTTCCGAAGCTACGCCCAGTTAGAAAGTCGCCGCTCCTTTGCGGTATAAACGTGGGCGAGCAAAGGCTATTCATTTTTTTATTTTCGTTTTCATTAGGGTACTGACGTGCCGGCAAAAGATTAAAGGGTTTATAATAAATATAAATTTAAATCTTGAGACTATTTTTTTGGAATGGAAGCCCCGTAACCTAATTTATTTCGTTTTTTCTTTGCTGGGCGTTTTTTTTTTTTTTTTTTTGTCTTCTTGGGCACTGAGTAGGGGCCCATAAAATATCATGACTGTTCCAGCTTTAGTGTAGGCGTTTATGCGTCCATTTACATTTGCGGAGAGAGAGAGAGAGAGAGAGAGAGAGAGAGAGAGAGAGAGAGAGAGAGAGAGAGAGAGAGAGAGATATTTAGTTACAAACATAGAGAGAGAGAAAAAAAATATTTAAGTTACAAACTAAGAGAGAGAAATATTTATTTACAAACTAACAGAGAGAGAGAGAGAGAGAGAGAGAGAGAGAGAGAGAGAGAGAGAGAGAGAGAGGACTAATGGTACAACCTAGGAGACAATTCACGCCACAAATGCCCACGAGCAACCGGTTCAAACCGGCTTGAACGAGGCCTGGCTGTGGGCGAGACGAGAATCTCGAGTCATACACGTATTTATCCACGATACGCACAGTGGCCACGATGGAGAGGCCATTTAAATTTAGAGAAAAGACCCTTTTATTTTGCAAAGATGGCCTCTTTGGCGTCCAACTTTCTCCTCTGCCATTTCGTGTTCTGGATTTCGAATGCAAAATTTAGCCCAAAGGCCAAGCGGTGGGACCTACGAGGCCATTCAGGTTTCACTCTAGTTTCTGGACACTGCAACTTACGGAAATGGGGTATGTTTGACCTCCGCCATCTATAATACCAGCGAGGAGGAGGAGGAGGAGGAGGAGGAGGAGGAGGGGGAGGAGGGATGTACTGGTTATAAATCTACTTCTATTATATTGAACTAAACTTAGAGAAACCAGCAATTCACAAGAGGTCAAGAGAGGTCATAAAAAAAGGGTATGACGTGCCCAGCATTACGGTCAAGAGGTCATCAATCACCCGAAGATCTGATTACCTTTGCCTCGTCGAGGTGAGTATGACCTCGACGAGGGGAGAATGACTTCGGCGAGGGGAGAATTACCTTGGAATTACCTCGTCGAGGTGAGAATTACCTCGTCCAGCTGAGAATTACCTTGGCGAGGTGAGAATGACTTCGTCGAACTGAGAATTACCTCGGTGAGGTGAGAATTACCTTGACGAGGTGAGAATTACCTCGTCGAACTGAGAATTACCTTGGCGAGGTGGGAATTACCTTGGTGAGGTGAGAATTACCTCGATGAGCTGAGAATTACCTCAGTATAATGCATGAATTAACCAATGGAGAGAGAGAGAGAGAGTATTAAAATATATTAATGACTCCAAATCCATTAATGCCATATCATGGTTATATTATTAATATATTATTAATATATTATTAATTATCATTCAGTTCAACAGATCAAATGGGTGTATTTATGAAGGCCTGGCAACTCCATGAGGGGGGGGAGTTGCTTGGGGGAGGGAAGTGAGGGTACTATAGTGAGACACTATAATTCAAAAGTGGAGTTATTTTATTTCAAAATTTTCAAATATTTATTATCTTTGTTTGCATATATATTTCATCAAATGAATGAGATTCAGAGATGATTTTGAGAAATCCAAGGCTAGTGACGATGAGAGAGAGAGAGAGAGAGAGAGAGAGAGAGAGAGAGAGAGAGAGAGAGAGAGAGAGAGAATACAGTTAATAAACGTGAATATAAAAATATATTTAATCTCCCGTTCTAATCTGCACGAAAAACGACGCCATTTTAAAGGTTCATACAGCCAATACAATACTGTTTGTTTATGCAGTCATGTAGAATGTTAATTTTAAATACAATATAAAAATCATTCACGAAAAAGCAGTTATTGTTACCAACATGGTACTGTTAAAGTTACTCTTGCTCAAATCCGAACGCCCTCATAGACCTATACCCAAACCAGTACAAAAATACATTCAACGTATCAATAAAACTGTATCCCAAATGTAAATAACTCTTCCTTTTCATGCTCCTTTCCTCTACAAAATTTCGTTGAAATCCAGGCGTAACTTTCTGAGATATTTGGGTGGATAACCAAACGACCAAGGTTGAATCCATAACGAGTTGTTAGTCACAGCGGAACCTCTCAATAAACAGTACCTTCACTTACGCAAGACAAACATGGAAGTCGTTTACAGGGAATATTATCAAAGTCGATTCTCAGAAGTGATTTAAATTCTTCATCTCTTTCCGCTCAGAACGACCCAGTTACGTGCAACAGCGATCGAGGCTAATAATATCTAGTAATATCTATGCCTACTTCTGCATAAATTACCTTCGCATGCAAGTGTGACCAGGGTAAAGCTGGAATTGTATTGTTTAAGCCAATTTAAGACCATTTAAATGTTCACGCTCGTATATATGCTAAATTACGCCATCGACTTTCGTCCTCTGTGACACAATTGGGCTTAGAAAGTGGGAAGACGAAAAACTAGACCTAACCTGTTTAATTCATATCTACGGTCTAGATTGTTGACCTAAGACAAGTTTAAACCAACAATGGCTTGAAATAGATTTTTAAAAATGCCAGGATGGTCTGAATAGCGCACAGCGCACAAGCACTGCAGCAGTTCCTTCTTGGGAATTAAAACCGTTACGTCAGTGGGAAACGGAGATTTATAACTCACGATGCGTTTGACCTTTAGCGCTCTTCTTTTTTTTATGTAAAGAATCGAGAATTAACAATAAAAAAAAGGGGAAGCTACCAAAAAAGGAGGAGGAGGAGGAGAAAGAGAAGAAGAAGAAGAACCGGGTAATTTGAATATGGAGTGACTGCAAAACCTATTACGTTTTATGAGGTAATCGCGAAGAATCTCGTAATCTTAGAGAGACTCTTGGCAGTCAGCCAAGGCTCAGAGGGTGGAGGTGGTTTGTTGCCTTTGTAACGGCTCTCCGTGTTTTCGTTTTTATTGGTTACTTTACTATTATTTTTATCATATCTTCGTAAAAAAATATATAAAATAAACAAGACACATATTCTGGGCATGTTAGATATCCCCTGGGTTCAGTAAACATATTAAATAGCATGTTTGAAGAGCTGCATTGTGTCTCATGTGGTTTAAACTTCTCATCCGCGCAAAAGCGCGCTCTGGCATATAGACCTAGCGTAGCCTACGCAACAAAAGCATTTTCAATCCCGTCCTCTTCGTTCTAGTTCCACTTAGCTGTCCAACTTCTCTAATTCTATCTTGATCAATCTTCATCTCTTGTGAAACTTAATATCTCGGATTGTAAATTTGGACTGACTGGTCTACGGAGTAACTTGATATTATAACAAGACGTTGCGAGATTTATAGTCATCTCTCTCTCTCTCTCTCTGTCCGTCCGTGTCCTGAATCTCTCTCTCTCTCTCTCTCTCTCTCTCTCTCTCTCTCTCTCTCTCTCTCTCTCTCTCTCTCTCAGCAGGCCAACTTAACGTAATTGTCTCCTGTCCTATTTTCCCAATGTTTTATGCCAAACCCTTTCACTACCACAGAGTAAACACATCTAGTAAGACAGAAACTCGACCCTTCCCTGGACGTTGGTTCCCTGTTTTCAGCCTTCTCTTCTTCTACTTTAGTGTAGGATCTATAGGAAGCTCCTCCTACTGTCCAGGTCTTGCCCAGACTCGAAGAATGTATGGAACAAGGAATAAATTATTTATGGCATGTAGGCTGCCAAGCCTAGTACTAGGCCTAATCAGCTCTTAAGACAGTGAAAAGAAGGCGTTAGAGTGGTTGGACAGCAAGACAGAGAGAGTCAGGAAATAAAGGAGATGAAGTAAAAGGATCTAAAGGTGGAAATGAGAGAGAACCCAACAACTGAAGTGAGAATAGTCAGAGAAGATGGACAGCAATATTGAAGAATATGTTTCTGAGAGATTATTCTTATTTTTATATTTGTACTAATGATCTGTTCTGTTTCTCACTTGTGACTAGGTTCTCATTTGTAATAATAATAATAATAATAATAATAATAATAATAATAATAATAATAATAATAATAATAACAGATACCGGTTGCAATGTTCTGTCTGGTAATTTTTGCCGAGGACGCCGTAATGAAATAAGCACGCCTCTCTCTCTCTCTCTCTCTCTCTCTCTCTCTCTCTCTCTCTCTCTCTCTCTCTCTCTCTCTCTCTCTCTCACTTCCTAATTTAAGAGACTATAATTAAGAATTTAAGAACGAGAGAGAGAATGTAAGAATAATTAAGAATGTAAGAATATTCATCTCTCTCTCTCTCTCTCTCTCTCTCTCTCTCTCTCTCTCTCTCTCTCTCTCTCTCTCTCTCTCTCTCTCTCTTTCCTACTCCTCCCTGACTGTGTATTAATAATAATGACATAATCACAAGCATGGAATCATTTGTCTGCATTTAAAACAAGGCTAGATTCGCTTCTCCTGATAAGATAATTTTCTCATAGGAAAAAATTGGTTTGATAATACGCTGCCTTTGTGCTTGTAAGTATGCAAGCATTATATATATACATATATATATGTTATATATATATATATATATATACTTATATACATATATGAATATGTATATACACACACACACACACACACACACATATATATATATATATATATATATATATATATATATATATATAGAGAGAGAGAGAGAGAGAGAGAGAGAGAGAGAGAGAGAGAGAGAGAGAGAGAGAGAGAAATATTTAATTACAAAACTATAAGAGAGAGAAAGAGAGAAATATTTAATTACAAAACTAAGAGAGAGAGAGAGAGAGAGAGAGAGAGAGAGAGAGAGAGAGAGAGAGAGAGAGAGAGAGAGAGAGAGAGAGAAATGTTTAGTTACAAAACTATGAGAGAGAGAAAGAGAGAAATATTTAATTACAAAACTAAGAGAGAGAGAAAGAAATATTAGCTACAAAACTAAGAGAGAGAGAGAGAGAGAGAGAGAGAGAGAGAGAGAGAGAGAGAGAGAGAGAGAGAGAGAGAAATATTTAGCTACATGCTAACAGCATTTTCACCTACTGGGGCAGAAAGAAAACGACGAAATAAAACGAGAGAGAGAGAGAGAGAGAGAGAGAGAGAGAGAGAGAGAGAGAGAGAGCACGTGCTCTTTCCAGCAATCCATCAAATCCCGGGTGACTCTCTTCCCCCAGGGGACGAAGTTTCAAAACAGGCCCAGGAGTAAATAGACGAAGAACAGCCGGGGGTCGTATTTTGTAAACAGAAATTTCCTAATTGAATCACATTCCCTTTTTCCTATTTACAATTCGACGGTTTTCAATCGCAATGGTCGGGTGTCTGCTGGTAGGTACTTTGAGAAAGTTGTATTTGTTGGTGAAAATTATTATATTTCTTATTTCAGTTAAAAAAATATTTGAAATTGTGCACCTCAATGTTAAGGGTTTATTTTATTATTATTTTTTTATTATTTTATTTTATTGTTATAGAATTTATTTTGTTCATATATATACATACATATAATATAGTATTTTAAATTTTATTCTGTGGAAGATTAATAAAATAATAATAATAATAATAATAATAATAATAATAATAATAATAATAATAATAATAATAAGCCTGAATTTATATCTGTGGTGGGCTTGTTCCATATGAATAAAACCTGAATAATAATAATAATAATAATAATAATAATAATAATAATAATAATAATAATAATAATAATTTAATAAAATAAAATCACCAAACCGCCTTTTCCGAATAAATACAAACTGCGTTTCAAATCTCTTTTACATTTTATCTTTCAAATCGATATCTCCTACACACTTCTTCTGTTCCTCGTGACCTGGGACACACGTGATGAAAACACTCTCTTTCTCGAGTGTTATAATATTCGTTTATAATACTTCATGTGACAGTGAATTCATATTGATTTAAATAATAGCCCTTTGGCGATGTGAAATAAATTCACATACGCATGAGCGTATCTTTCTCTCTCTCTCTCTCTCTCTATCTATCTAAATATATATATTATATATATATATATATATATATATATATATATATATATATATATATATATATATATATATATACAATATACACACATATATATATATATATATACATACACACAGCATATCTGTTACACACAAATATTTTGACATTTAACTCCTCGATATCCTAATATTCTCTAACCTGATTTTCACTGATAGCCTAGAAATCCGAAATAGGAAACGAAAAAAATAACCTCCTTTTATCCTGCTAAAACCTGCTCCTAGGACAAAAGAGGACCAGCTTCAATCACACAATAACCAGAGCACCACTTCAGAAGGCGACTACAAATTCCTTGAACCAATCAGTTGGTTGCAACAGAAACTAGTAAAAAACTGGCGCCGAAGTTTCTCCGGCGCGATCGAGTTTTCTGTACAGCGTATAATACTGTATGAAGCTGTCAGCTACGACCTGGTAGCGCTCAGGTGCTCTCGGAACTTCCAGACGTGGTCAAGTGAAGGTGCGTCAGCGGTGCCAGACGTATGAGCCATGGCTAACCTTAACCTTAAATAAAATAAAAGCTGCTGAGGCTAGAGGGCTGCAATTTGGTATGTCTGATGACTGGAGGGTGGATGATCAACATACCAATTTGCAGCCCTCTAGCCCCAGTGGTTCTTAAGATCTGAGGGCGGACAGAAAAAGGTGCGGACGGACAGACAAATATCCATAATGATTTGATCTACAAATCACCTTTTCCTATTAAACGGCAGTTTAAAATAAGAGTTTCTCTCTTCTTATCGCCTTATCTCGTCTCTCTGACCTACTAACTCCGGCGATTAAGATTCGCCTTATCTCGTGGGAGACGCTGATAAGGATTTAGAAAAGAAATGGTTTCTCCTTCACGTGGAGATATAAACAGGAAGATGTCGCTGTGTTTGGACTTTGGGGTGACTGGAAATGATTGGCCAAGTATGGTATTATCACACTGAGAATCCTGCCTGTACTTTGGTTCACTGTTTTTTTTTTGGTTTGGTTTCCGTAAGTTGTGGACGGACATACACACACACATACACATATACACACACTCAGATAAACATACGAATACATACGCAAAAATTATACATGATACATACACATAAGTACATACCATGATGTATATATGTATATATTATTTATGTATACATATATATACGTCAATGGCTTGGAAATAAAGTCGAAACCGGTCAGGACCTACAACCCGTTTCCTATTTTTCGCCTGTGGTAATGTGTGATAAATGAATCAAGTACAAAAGTGATAATAATCATATATATATATATATATATATATATATATATATATATATATATATATATATATATATATATATATATATAATATTCTATTCCTTTTATATTTCAATAACACCAAAAACTACACAATTAACCCTTGATACTATACAACAATCTCTCTCTCTCTCTCTCTCTCTCTCTCTCTCGTTCCATCTTATCTCCACAACGCAGCTTAATGCCAGTAGCGAAGGGGATTTAAACTCTCATTATCAACAGAAACTCAATTCGCTCAGCTCAGGAGTTGAACCTTAGTCAGATCAGCTTTCTTATTATGTTCAAAGACTTTTTTTTATAATTTTTTATGAGGGAATTTATCACTTATTTATGTATACAGTATGTATGGTTTGTAATGCACTATGGGCGTTTACTCATGCATGCATGTATGCGTGCGTAAATGTATTTCTGTGTTTGAGATTGTGTGTGTATGAATATGTGTATATATACATATATATTATGTATATATGGATATATATATATAAATATATATAAACAATATATAAACAATTATATATATATATATATATATATATATATATATATATATATATATATATATATATATATAATATATATTTAATTCACAATCAACTATACAACACCTCCACCCAGCCACGACCCTCTGAAACCGACTAACAACCAGGTACATTATTCATTACTGATTCACCAGTACCACAACAAGCTTTAACAGAATGTGATAATTCAGCTCTCTAGGGAATCAAACCAATGTTCTCCAGCTAGTGAGAAGGCACAAAAGTCACAGGTGTCAGTATGAAAAAAGATATTTAAATAGGTCAAGGTCAGGGCCAGCTTCGTACCTAAACTGTGTTGCTTATTTTGAACCGAATTGTTGCTAATAAAACTCAAGAATGGATGAACGGAACTCGGTCAAATTTGGCAGGTAGGTTCCTCTGGGTGCCTACTTGGTCCTGTCCATTTTCGGGATAATTTTAATCAGATTTAATCGAATTTTGATGATTTTATCATCATGGAAATCATTTCAGTCCTGGTCAGATTTCTCACAATTATCTAGCTCCACATTTGCGTGATTTTTTGCCAATAATAATAATAATAATAATAATAATAATAATAATAATAATGCAAAATTGCTAGTTCAATATAAGTTATGGCCGAATACTTACTGTTTATGTGTGTATTTAACTGTGTATTAATTTTTCTATAAACCGGCATTGCAACAGCAAAGATAATTCCCATTGCATATGGCAGAGGTAGTACTTACTTGCAATCTGAATTGACAATCCTTAAACATTAATCACTAAGAAGTCCGGAAATATTTCAAGACATCGATTACAGAATTGATTAAAGCGAAAAAATCTGCCGCCGAAAGCGTAATGGGTTGCCGGTAGAGTTATTTAAGCCTGGCAAAAAACTAATTTCTTTTTACTTTTTATCTCTCCCGACTTATGTTCGACGTAAGAGGAGAAGCAGGCTCTCGAGATAAGGAGAAACAGAAGTCCTCGCCGCCTCCTTTGATGAGAAAGCTAACTAACAACCGCGCATGCGCAGATGCCCCTCTCCTCTCCCTCGCATCCTGATTCCAGAGTCCTTGGTATACCAGCGAGAGTGTAGGTCATGGATACTGCCAAATGTCTTTTATTTTCGGTAGTTTTCTGGTACGGTGGGGGTATATTAGTGGCGGAATGGATGTCGGGTATGTTTGTGTGTATGTTTGTATGTATGACTGGTCTTAGTTGATTGTGTGAAGCTTAAATTAAGATGAAATATTGGTTAAAATGTCCAGAACATTCTTATCTCAGACCAACTTCTGTGAAACAAAATGGGAACTAATTTCAATTAGATGTGCAGTAAAAATGCAATATTATTATTATATTATTATTAATTATTATTATTATTATTACTATTATTATTACAAGCTCAAAATTCAGAAAACCCTAAAACAGGGGCTACTTATTAAATTTATTATTGTTTATATTGCTTCATCTTGGAAAAAAATCTTCTCATAATCAACAGTTCAGTGTTGTAAAGAGCTAAATTTATTAATCAAATATACTTCTTTAACTTTTAGTTTTTATTTATCTTCAGTGGCCCCAACGTAACTTTATTAAAAAAAACACTCTTATTTTGTTAATTCTAGATTTACATGTGATTCTTAATACCTCCTTGATCTCTCAGAAATGCGGTTTACCTCGTCGAGGTCTGAGAAAAAGCATTCACCTCGAAAACTCAAGCTGCGACTCACAGCAGTCTACTTATTAGCATGTACCATTTTGTGCGACAGTTATATGTAACTGAAGCATGAAAGTACAGGTACTGCATTTTTTTAGCTAGTGGGTCTGTCCCTGTTCTGGATTTCTCTACTTATTTCTCTCTCTGACTGGTTCCTTTGCAGGAATATCCCCAAATCTGCCACGTTGTACGTCGACTGGTTCTTTTCTATCTTTTCTTCCCCGCTTCAAGTAAGCTGAACTCAAACATACTTAAAAAGAAATATAAAGGTAAAATAGTATTAGGAAATAACTTTACAGCGTGACCTAGTCGTGATTATGGAACCCGGGTTCATTTCACGCTACCGGACATCATAGTTTCTTCATATTTCTTGCACTTGAATATTAAGGCTTTTAGTGACAAGCATGTCCAAAAAAAGCGTGAAGAATTCGAGAAGTTAAGAGGGCATTGTGGCTATTACAATTACATGTATATATATATAAGTATATATAATGTATATATACATATATTATAGTATTTTTATCAGCATTTAATGGGGTAGGCGGAAATGATCGTAAAATTTAAGTGACAGGAATATTAATGGTATGCTGAAGGAGGAATATTAATTATTATTATTATTATTATTATTATTATTATTATTATTATTATTATTATTAATTATCATCTGTCTAAAGCAATTAAGAAACACGCTGATTATAAAAATCAATAAAAGTTAAATCTGTAATAAAACCGATTTCCTTATCTGGCTTATATTATATTACAACATAATTTTTCACCCACCAAATATAGCTAATCTATATATATATATATGTGTGTGTGTGTGTGTGTGTATGTGTGTGTGTAGAACAAGACAGTAATCAATTACATACACTCTAACGCCATTAGCTTTCCTGGGCAAACACAGAGTGCCCAAATGCCCATCATAATTGACGAACCAGTCATTTAACCGAATTATTCCAGTCACTAACGCCCTCATTAAGTTGGGAGGTGGCCATGTTCCCATCTGTGTCCGTCTGGTCGATTGTGTCCGAGTTAGCAGAATAACTCAAGAACGGATTAGCGATATTTGGTGGGAGGGTGAAAAATTATGTTGTGACACAGTCCAGGCAAGGAATTAGGTTTCTATAACAGAATCATCTTATTTTTTATTTTAATAACGTATTTCTCACTTTCTTTCAACAGATAAATAAGCAGCCATTCCAAGATATAATAATAATAATAATAATAATAATAATAATAATAATAATAATAATATTGGTTCAGCTCTCGGCCATAAACAATACACAATGCATTAGTACAGTAATATTTCATACCATTAATATTCTCCCTTCATCCTACCATTAATATTCCTTTCACTTACATTTTACAATCACTTCCAGCTACCTCATTAAACGCTAATAAAAATAACTATGTTATTTTCACTGTGCGCCATCTTTGGGAATTCTCGAGAAACCACCTTGGAGAGTTCTTCCGTCAGCCATGTTGCCACTCGCATTCCGGGTCACCCATCTCGAATAGGCATTTGGTATGGAGCTTCTACGTCAGATGGGCACTGTGGGGGCAAAACGCCCACTTCCCTGGCATAGCTCATGCCCTCTTAGGACTCCCACGGCATACGGAATATCATCAACTTTCTCATCGGCTGGGCGAATACCAATCGCACTGATGACAGTCGATTTACATTGTGTTGAAACACCGGTCGATTCGCTCGGATTAGTCTCTCTCTCTCTCTCTCTCTCTCTCTCTCTCTCTCTCTCTCTCTCTCTCTCTCTCACACACACACACACACACACACACATATATATACCTTTCTTAGTCTTTACTTTATTCATCCCAAGAACAGCTGTTTACATAGTTTTAGAAGACTGCAACCGTGATCACACGGAATAGAAGCCACGAGTTTCGTCACTGGAACCTTTAGATGTGTCGTGATGCCATTACTTTGGATACCAATTTACTTGACTGTATTCTAGAAAGAAAAGCATTAACTTTGAATAATCATAGAAGACTGAGTGACGGATTTGATATTTTAAAACTGACTTCTTAACTTATAACTAATTTATATTATATATATATATATATATATATATATATATATATATATATATATATATATATATATATATATATATAATTTAAGATTTCTACAGAAAACTTTGATATTTCATCAGTATTTAATGGATGTAATATTTCAGCTTAAAATTGATGGACGACCCCAATAAAAACAAGTAAAAAATGTGTCGAAGTGTTTTCGGCGCGGTCGAGTTTTCTCTACAGCCGCTACAGCGTATAATCAAGGCCACGGAAAATAGATCTATCTTTCGGTGGTCTCGGTATAATGCTGTATGAGCCACGGCCCATTAAACTTTAACCTCCGGTCGGTAGATGGCCTATCAATAGCTTTGTCAGAAGCCAGATTATGACTAACTTTAGCCATAAATAAAATAAAAACTACTGAGGCTAGAGGGCTGCAATTTGGTATGTTGGAAGATTGGAGGGTGGATGATCAACATACCAATTTGCAGCCCTCTAGCCTCAGTAGTTTTTAAGATCTGAGGCCGGACAGAGAAAGTGCGGACGGACAGAGAAAGCCGTCACAATAGCTTTCTTTTACAGAAAACTAAAATGAAAATAGCAAAACCTCATATACTGTAAATATCAGTGTTTGATCAGCCCTGCACGCCTTTAAATACAGAAGTAGATAAAATAGATTTCTCTTTACTAGATCCTTGTGAGGAATAAGGGATCTAGGAGGACTGTAAAGTGTCTAGAAGACTGCTTCGACCTCCACCAGACACAAGCGTCAGATTCCAGACACTCAGCAATTTAGAGTTACACCATTCAGCATCTCGGTTTCCGTTCATTGCTGGATCTGCATGATAATTATCATCTACGGTCCTCCCAAAATCGTTATTCCGTGTGTGTGTGTGTGTGTGTGTGTGTGTGTGTGTGTGTGTGTGTGTGTGTGTGTGTTCACCTTATGCATATCTTATTCGCCCACTTTCTTCCACATTCACCAAAGTGCAGAGATAGAGTAGGACTTAGATTGGTTATAATATATATAATATATAATATATATATATATATATATATATATATATATATATATATATATATATATATATATATATATATCACATACAAATTACAAGGCATCCATTGTATGTAAAATTCAGTGAGGAATCTTGATAATCATATCGATCCAGAAATGGAAAAGCCGTGAGTAATGGGACGATAAAATTATAAATTTGATAAATTTAAAATATGAGAAGCAGGTGTACGATAAATGAATAGATAAGAGAGTGGGGCAAAGTAGTCAAGTGTTGCTTTGGATTTTCTTGTTTCTGTTGAGATTTTCTTTGCATGGGTTTATTCAGATTCGTCTAAGCTTGTTCAAGAGATTAAGGCATGGATTGGAACCCCCCTCCCCAGCTCTCTCTCTCTACATATATAAATATATTAATATATATATATATATATATATATATATATATATATATATATATATATATATATATATGTATATAAATATATATATACATACAAATATAAACAGAAATTGTATATATACACATATAAATATAAATATATATACATATATATTTATATATTATTATTATATATATTTATTCAAGCAGTGCGTAGGTACCACATTATAGCTTAGGCTATATCCCACCCATCCTCTAAATCCAACTGAAATCCTCATAAAATGAACGTACAAACGAACATACAACCTCACACACAAACACAAACACGAGTGAATTCATCAAATTCTTCAAAACTCCGTAGCTTGTATTGACTGCGGGTTTCCCAGCCTTCATATCACCACGAAAATATGAATAAACGAAGGCCGCTGATAACGGCTGGATAAGATCAGAGAAGACACAGTCTTCTAGATTAAAATATAATCGTGTTTTTTTTTTGTTGTAAATTCTGTGACTGAACCGATTGATTAGACAGATGTTCCGGGGACTTTCCGCTTGGTTTTACGGCTGCGGTTAGTAAAAAATTGATATGAATCGTCTACTCTGATGGTTGAAGGAACTTTCCACTTTGTTTTGTGGATGCAGTTAGTAAAGAAACTGATGTGAATCATTTACTGTTCGGGGATGTAGTTCGGAAGTGAGTTGAGACTAGTGTCTGATTTCAAACACTCCAAGATCGTTATGGCGTGGCTAAGTGGGATAAACGTTTACTTTAATTTCCGTCTTGGCTTTCATTACTGTCGTATCAGAATGGCAGATTGAGCACGAAAGTGACTGAAGTATTTGTTGGTTGAAGATTAAGCCAGTAAAATGGCCGTTAGCCTTTTAAACACCCTCTGAAGACTCCCTGAAACCGGTTTGGCAGCGCAGATGCACAAAATATGCTTATATCTTTTGTTTTTACGCAAAGTTCGGGTTTCCAATGAAAATATCTATAGTCACGTAGTTTTAATGTCAGTTTTTAACTCATGGCTATATATTAGAAAGCTTTTCACTTGAACTGGCGCTTCTACGGCCACGATTTTATCATTACTGTGGGACGTTTGTCAACGCTGTTCAAAGCTCCATCGGAGGAATCTGACATTGAATATTAAATTTATGTCAAAGTTAAAGAAACTGGACACTTGGGGGGAAAGACCAATGCAAAAACAGATAGAAAACAATACAAATAGGTGATTAAAAAGCTCCCTAACCCCAAAAAAACATAATACACATAGGCCTATATTGGTTGGTACCCCCTTCGGAAACTAGAGCCAACTGTTCGAACTAGTTAAAAAAATAAAGAATAATTATTAGATTTATGTCATTTTAACTAATTCTCCTCGGTATTAAGCCAACGTATGACTCATGCATGAGTGATGATGAGTGAAATGAGTCCTGGTAATGATAATGATAACGAAAGCTATGATACCAATAGGTCTATTGGTTGGTTGGTATACCATACGGGAACTAGACTCAGTTACTCGAACCAGTTAAAAAAATTGAATAATTATCAGATTTATCTAATTTTAACTAATTCCTCATGGTATTATACAAACGTATGATTCATGCACGAGTAATGACGAGTAAAATGACTCTTGATAATGATGATAATAATTCAGGCGCTTTGTTATCAAACAGTGCTATAAAAGGTTTTTATGAGAATTTCCACATTCCTTGTAAACACTGTAAATAATGCTAATTTTAATTAAGGAATCATAACGAACCCCCAAAAATTACACCTGATATCTATAAAAAAAATTAATAAGGCTAACACTTCCAAAAATACTTATAATGACAGGTAATATTTATATCAATATTTATAATGACAGTTCATATTAAAATAAATATTTATAATAGTTCATATTAATAAAATACTTAAGACAGTTAATATCAATAAAATACTTATAACGACACAATATTAAAAATATTTATATAAATATTATATTAGTAAAAAAAATAATCAAAATACATTTAATGAATTTAATATTAATGAAAATACCAAAAAATATAATTGACGTTGATATAAATACTTTATAGCAACAGTTTATATTTATAAAATACCATAGAGTTAATATCAATTAAAAAACTATAGACATTTAATATTAAAATAAAATTACTTTTCACGACAATATTCCAGAAATATTTATAACAACACTTATTGGTAACAGTTCTCAGAAAGTTAATGCAATCAAAATACTTATAAAGACAGTTAATACTAAGAAAATACCCACAATAAATTTAACATAAGTAAAAAATATTTATCATGACAGTCAATATCAATAAAAATACTTATAAAGATAGTCTTAACACTCACCATATGCGGAACAAAACAACGTAGGCCTATACTTGTTATTAGTCTGGATTCCCTGCGCAGTTTGTAGTCTTAGTCTCATAAATCCATATAGTCTTTATTCCAGCAGTTCTTTAGTCTTTATATTTGTAATCCTTTGTTTATTCTTTATCTTTTGGAAGCTTTATTCGTCTTTATTCTTTAACTTTGTGGAATGGCATTATTGATCTGCTATGACACATCGTTGGAACTTCCCAAAACTTGGTTTAAATACCTTTCTTGGTTTTGTCTCATCTCATACTATGTTATTTGTCTTACTTATTTTATTCTGTTATTTGCTGTTAATCTTACTGGGTTTTCCTAGTTATTGCTCTTTCACAGTTTATTCTCTGTTTCATTTCCTTTCCTCTAATGGGTTTTCCCTAATGGGCTATTGAACTTGCAACATAGGCCTACTGCTTTTCCTATTAAGGTTGCATTGTAGCTTGGCTTGTAATAATCATAATCAGCATTTTTTCATGCAATTTGTAGTCTTTATTCATGCAATCAATAGTTTTTACTTTATTTGTAATTAGTGGTCTTTATTCATGCAATGCGTTGTCTTTACTTTTGCACTTTAGTTTTGCAATCATCAGCAGCCTCTGTTCCTGCACTTAACAGTCTTTATTCCTGCAATCAACAGTCTTTATTCTTACTCTAGCAATCAGTAGTCTTAATATTTATACTTCCGTAGTCTTTATTCCTGCAAGATATTCAGCGATTGTCTATGACAGACGTTTGTATCACGGATTCGTGAGTGGAACGTCACTCTAGACTCACGTTATGGCAACAGTGAGTGTCTAGACAAAATATAATGCAATATTTCTAAAATATTAACATTAACAAACTGAAGAGCGTGTCAACCAAATCAAAATAACCAAAATAATCGCTAACTAGCGTCCCTGAAATAAAATCTTATCTGCATAGAACCCACTGACAGTTTGATGAACATGCTACTACACAATACAGCTTTTTCATGAGGTCGGTACCCTTTCTGGCATAGTGCCAACCAATCAACAGTAACATTAAGTCTCCCTTGAAACCGTACCCATCCTTCTCTTTCGGTGCCCATTGAGATTCCCGGCCTTTAGCGGGGTACGTATAGACTGTAGTGACCTCCAAGAGCGAATGGACCTATAGGCTAGAAGTAAGGCCAATTAGTTGCTTTCTCCATTAATCTAGGATTAGGTGCCAGCAAGGAGAGCCATCCTATGCACCAACAACATACATTACTTCTATGTAACTCTGTAAATATAAATCAGAACTTGTTTACGAACTGTAATCACAAGCTTTCCGACATTACTGTACACTGGACAGACGGTTTTTCCTTTGTATATCAAGTTTAGGCTTCATTAGGTATAAAATTTGTCTCTGAGTTATCACTAACGCCACAGAGATGTCTTAAACAGTCACTTATCCCTTCACGAAACAATAACTCACAAATTGGGGCGTCTGGTCACTGTAATTTCCTTCTAAAAATTCTCCAAGAACACTGTCAACACCATACTTTGAAGGCTTGTGGGTCACTACCGGCATACCCTTCCACGAACAAATGTATCTGACACAATCGGTTGTTCTTGAACAACTGTTTAGAAGTTGGCGGAACGATCTTCTGATTGTTGAACTTTCTGAAGCGTGGACGATTTCAGACATTGCTTTTTGACATTCTGGCAATTTTAGAAGCTTTTTTTTTTTTAAATAATTAATGCTCCGAGTGTTTCTTGGCAATAGGTCTAAGTAATGATTTCCCAAGCAGAACTTTTTTGGAGCTGATATCTTTTAGTGTCGAATGGCGAAGGATTATGAAAACATAATGTAAAGTGATTTTGTTTTCATTGTAGACAATATGCACTTAATTATCGTAAAAAAATGAAAAAACCTGACATCAAAGCCAGTAGTAGAATCAGTATAAACGAAAACACCAAAAGATCAAATGCTAAACTTATTGAAATAATATATTACCACATAAGAAAGGTACTTTTCATAAAGAAATATCTGATTAACGTTAGGCTAAAATCACAATAATTTACTGTTATTCACCTGCATCACAGTGCAGAATATAGTGACAAAATATTAAAGATATCTCCTTGAGCTATGCACCACATAAATAAATGGTAACCAGAATGTTTAAAGTGTTGACACGAATTAAAACTATGCCAACATTTTGAGACGTTCAATGAAACTGCAGGCATTTCAAAAACAACTATGGTACTAAAGAAATTGCTCAGAAAAAGATGAATTACAAGTCTACGAATAACCATATTAGGACCAGCAAAAGAGCTTCCAAAAATAAACATGTGGACTTGACGCTGTGTACCAAGCATAAACCTAGACCTATAGTGTCTTGTTAAGTCAAGTGTGTCCACCAGCGTATGTAAGTGCGAGCTTATGTGTGTGTTTATGAATGTTCGTTAGTCTCAATCTCGTGTTTATTTGTTTAATGTGTATGTTGCTTATGATTCTCCATTAATGATGTGTGTGTATGATGTATATAAGATGTATTTACAACGGTTCGTTATCTCTGAATATCTTCGTGATGGGTTTCAACGAAACCTTTTTGGATGGCTGGGCTTTGATAACCTATGGGACTGGGAAGGGTTGTTTAGACTTTGAGACAGATTCGTTCGTCCGTCTTTCTGTCTGTCATGTACTCGTTAAGAGAGAGAGAGAGAGAGAGAGAGAGAGAGAATCAGCAGCTGTGGCCATCAAAGTGATGGCAGCACTACAGGGTATAAATTACGCTGCCTTTCAGCGCACTGTATACATTGATGACTAAGGCGCGTTTAGCCGAAGAGTGGGCTTCTTGGAAAACAGTTTGTTTAATTATTGTACACGCATTTACGTCTCTCTCTCTCTCTCTCTCTCTCTCTCTCTCTCTCTCTCTCTTCCCAGATACACAATGGGTTTCTCATTTGTTTTCTCCGCAATTATTCTTGCGTAGTTGATTATTTTGACTTCCATAATTCTTTTTCGTTGCTGAGTCTCCTGAAATGGTAGCATAGTACTTGAATATATATATATATATATATATATATATATAAAGTTAAACCTAATTCATAATTTTCTAAGAAGGCAATGTATTATAATATGCTTTGGAAAACCTTTTTGAAAACTAGAAAGATTTTAAACCTTGCTGAAAAATCTATTCAGTATTCGAAAAAGAAGATTGTAGCTTTACAATTCTTCACAAAACATAAAGTTTGCTTATGTTATCATAGAGCTTTAAGTTATTCTACCCTCAGATGATTTCTTAATAAATACGAGTGAAATGAACCGCTCTGCGGAGTAAAGAATTTCCTGACATTCTACTTAGGTCTAGTACGAGATGCTCTCTCTCTCTCTCTCTCTCTCTCTCTCTCTCTCTCTCTCTCTCTCTCTCTCTCTCTCTCTCTCTCAGGAATAATTCAAGGCTCCCGTGAAGTCTTTGGAGGTAAAATCGATCAGCAGATGTACAAATTTATATAGAGTTGTTACACAGGAAGATATCGGCGCCATATTGAGAAATGGTTGAGCTATCTTGAATTAGATTCTATATCTACTTTCTTCTTTGGTTCTAGATATTTTATTTTAAGGTTTTGTCTTTGTTTTAGGTAATGAGTACAGATAATTGGAGTTTTAATTACCTATAAAGAAGCATGGACTGCCTATGTATGAAAAGTAATCCAGTCAGCTACAAAAATAATCTTCTTCTACGGAATTGCTCCAAGAGGGATATAATTCCCCTCTCTCTCTCTCTCTCTCTCTCTCTCTCTCTCTCTCTCTCTCTCTCTCTCTCTCTCTCTCTCTCTCTCTCCAGACAGTCACGAAGCAGTAGAATTGACTATAATGGTTAAGTTCATTTAAATAACCTGGCAAAACTTTCCAAAAAAAAGTTATTTTTTGCAAGGTCAAAATCCTCAGAGGAACCACAGCAGATTAAGATTTTTTTTTACCCCTTTTGGACTTCGTTAATCCAACTGCTTCCATACCTTTGACTGTACCTCCGTTCATATTCTCTTTCTCCCACAATACTTTCCTAAACTTTCTCCTAACGATTCGTAGTCACGTAAACAATTCTCCTAAGGGCAGCATTACACCACGCATTACATAACACCCATCCCAAATCGAAGTCTATTTTCAAGAGGATCAATACTTGATCCGGCAAATCTATTGCGCGAGCAACAACTCGAGAAAAACAACTCGCAGAAAACAACAATGCCTCTTTCGCTTTCGCGAGGATCAACCGGCACGCAAAAAACAACATCGGGAAAACAACGTCTGTATTTGTCACGATCGAAATCTTACGCAGTAGCTCCAGGGAAACAGTAGTTTTGTGTTTACAAAGGGTGGAATGTAAGATCGCAAGATGGGGTGGGATTCCACGTGTCAGAATGCGTGTTGCTTGTTTATCAGATTAATTAGTTTAGTTATTTAATTAGGTAGATGGAGCCTTCGTCTAAACAGCTAAAATAGTACAGAAAATGACAAAAATTATAGCACTGTTTCTACAGAGACTTCGTCTACGGCAGTAAAGAGAATGACAAAAAATATTTCTCGTTGTTGATTATTATCACTATCGTACTATTGCCTACAGTACAAGATCGGGTTACGACAGCCTAAACCGACCTTAGGACGTTACGTACCGCCCAGAGATACTGCCATTTCAATGGGGGTATTTGGAGAGAACTATCCCAGGCTGGAAGACGACAAGGTAAAATTGATACTACTGGATATTCTCATTATATAAACATTACTTAAGCTTCTTTGCGGTGTCCCTAAGGCTTCTAGCTGCAACCCCTTCCATTCCTTTTACCAAACCTCCGTTCATATTCCCTTTCTTCCATCTTCTTATTTACCTCAATCTAATCCTAACAACTGTTTCAACGTGATTTTCATAGCTGAATGACCTCGTAGGTCATTCAGCTGTTAATCAGCTCAGTGGTCTGGTAAAACTAAGGTATACTTAACTTTAGGTTCCAGCGCTTGGCCTGTGGCCTAAATTTTTTCAGTCCAGACCCCATCTTGCACAAAGGGATGCCAATTGCAACATGTTCTCGCTGAAGTGATTTGTGTATTTACCTTTGCAAATTGAAAATGAGGGGATACAGATTAAAAGTGATTAAGATTCTTACGCAATGGGATGTGTCCACAGCTCACGTGGAATCTGCAAATAACTTCAAATAAACGGAGGGATCGAAGACGGTCAACAACGGATAAAATACTGGAGAGAAAGATTGTAAATAGCAGAGGAATTGCGTAAAACTAGAGGGATGTTAATAAAGGAGAATCTCACAGTCAACAAGGACGTGGTACTTGAAGCAAAAGAATGTTGCCAAAGAATATGGTCGCAATTTACAGTAAACAGGAGAAGTGGTTACGAGAAATCGTATGATGAATATTGCTGGGAATGTGACTCTTATTATTATTATTATTATTATTATTATTATTATTATTATTATTATTATTATTATTAGGCACTGAATTATTTGCCTAAAGGGCATATGAATCGAACTATATATATATATATATATATATATATATATATGTATATATATATAAAATAATTAACTAAGATACACAAGAAAAGAAGAAACTCCGGCGTAATTGAGATTTCTGTAAAGCTGCTATAGCGTATAATCAAGGCCACCGAAAATAGATCTATCTTTCGGTGGTCTCGGTATAATGCTGTATGAGTCGCGGCCCGTGAAACTTTAATCACGGCCAGGTGGTGACCTGGCCTATATCGTTGCCAAAAGCACGATTATGGCTAACTGGCTAACTTTAACCTTAAAATAAAAACTACTGAGGCTAGAGGGCTGCAATTTGGTGTGTTTGATGATTGGAGGGTGGATGATCGACATACCAATTTGCAGCCCACTAGCCTCAGGAGATTTTAAGATCTGAGGGTGAACAGAAAAAGTGCGGACAGAAAAAAGCGCGGACGGACAGACAAAATCGGCACAACAGAGTTCCCTTTCACAGAAAACTAAAAAAAAAAAAGGTTTTAAGAACAAAACACAAACGATAAGCGGAAGAAACATTCGAAATAGCGGAGAAACATCTCCTACAATCAAGAGACGCCAAGGATGAAAGAGAAGCTCCCAGTCACTCTATATAACGGACAAGGGCCACATTCTAGTGATTTAAATGCAAGTGTCGGCGCCGACTGGAGATTTTGCAGTCCCGCTGTTCCAGAGTGAGGCTGCGCACTGCGCCTGCTCCTGCGCCTGCGCAGGAAACACACGAGGGAAATAATGAGGCTACGTAACCTAGCAATAAATTGCGCATGCGCAGACAGTACTCTCGTTTTCAGGTCAATGTTGCGTTGTTCCCGATAGGTGATTTAGACCAAGGACGAATTCTTCCCGGTGTCATGCCGCTATTATTTTCGGGGAAAGGATGAGTCATTGTTACTTAAACTCTCAGCCGAGGTCCATGAAACTCTCAGCCGCGGCCCATGAAACTCTCAGCAACGGCCTGGTGGCAGACGAACGAGCGTGGCTAACTTTAACCTTAAATAAAATAAAAACTACTGGGGCTAGAGGGCTGCAATTTGGTATGTTGGAAGACTGGAGGGTGGATAATCAACATATCAATTTGCAGCCCTCTAGCCTCTGTAGTTTTTAAGATCTGAGGGCGGACAGAAAAATAGCCAACTCTATAATAGTTTTATTTTACAAAAAACTAAAACGGTTTACATTTAGCCTATGTCTTCAATATTTATGTCCAAGGATTCAGTTTTATTTTATAAGAATTCATTTTTAATATCAATAAGAAACATCTGTTAACAAAATAGAACAAATCTATATATCAGAGGTCAATCATTTTCTATATCCAGTTAAAAGAATTTGGAGAATTTTATGGTCGTGAATTTTAAAAATTCCTATTTTTTTGTTTTTGCCGTTTATATATTCTTCTTTTAACATCAAAGCGAAATTAATTAAGTGATTTTTTATAGCAACTTGTTATCAAAGGAAGAAATATCATGGATGTCGAAAATATGATTTGTTAATATGAAGTATACATTCATTCATACACAAATATGTATATACATTCATATAATACATATATATATATATGTATATATATATATATTATATATATTTATGCTTTTATATATATATATATATATATATATATATATATATATATATATATATATATATATATATATATATATAGAGAGAGAGAGAGAGAGAGAGAGATTTACCATATACTCATAAAATTACAATTATTATACCCTTGTATATAAACCATTCGGACACATAAATATAAAAAAAAACTTAGCAAAACCATAATTTATCACTACAAGAATCAAACTTGGCTACTTTGTATATATGAACACATCTTCGCCTACGATATCAGATGTCTCGTTTCAGAACAAAAGACTCCCGTGAAGCGCAAAGAGAATGAAACAAAACTTCCAAGAACTTTTCAGAATGGCGTAGTCACGCTACCACAAGAGGGGACATCAAATATACATAAACATTGTGACAGTGAAAATGCGCGCGAGCGCACGCACAGGTGACTTTTTCTTCAAGGACACCTCGGCGAGTTAATAGCTGTTTCGATGGCGGTATTGATTCGGAAGTAGCAAGTGTACTGTTCATCAGGAGTCACTACGACTTTGACGAAAGCCGCCTCTGAATGTGGAGGGGAAAGATGGCGGTTCTGTGGGCAGAACATGAGTCGCTCTCTTTGCGTAAGGGACGCATCTGCTCACAAAATATATCTCTGAATGTTATTAAAGGATTTCAATGGCATTTTACGGAAGAGTAAGTCTGTGGCCAAGGAAGATTTCAATGAATTTTGAAATAAATTTCACCGCGAATCCTCATTTCATAGCTGTTCACTCGTTCGCTAAATGTCTCAAAATGCTTTTGACTGATTTCAGTGGGATTTTAATACACAGTGGACTATGGGCCAAGGGAATACTGAATTCATTTGGGAGCGTTCTTGGTCCGCTTGCATATTTGTTCTTTAGCATGTAAAATCCTTCTCAGTGTCTCTTCTTCCAAAAGAATGTGATTATTTCAATCTGTCTTTATTGGTAATATATAATTCTATTCCTGTTCTAAACCTGTAATCTTTCTGACTGACTAAAGTGACTGCTGGTATCACAATTATCCTTATTTGTATAACATAACAACATTACTTTTTAACTTGGACAGTTAGAACGATTTAACAACAATAACAATAATCTGGTAGGTCTATGTCACGGAGACTTCAGAAGAACTGTAAATAAATTAGTGAAAATTCATGTGCCTGTCAGCAGCTGTTACGGTAGCAACCGACTCAGTCTCCGTTTTAGAGACCTCATGCAACTCTTGGTGTCCGTATTAGCGGGAGGGAGCCGTTGCAGAGGAAATTCCTCACCATTACTACTACTAATACTACCACGCTGAGTGTGTCAGGTGGGGAAGTGAATTCGAATTATGAATGTTTTGCCCTAATATTTTTCTTCTTGCATTTTAATACGTTTTTGTCTATCTATCTATTTATTAATTTATTTATTTAGTTTTCTTTTTTAAGTAAGCCTGACAAGCATTAAGACTGACACTATGTATACCTCGCATCTTTCTTTTGTTATTGTGTGCATATATATAAATTTATACATACATATATATATACTATATGTACACACACACAAATATAAAGCTTCAACTGCCGTTTCACATCCAATTCGCTCTACTGCGGGAATATCACCAAAGGGGAATTATATTTGGTAATGGTTCAGGGCCTGGGAGATTCGAACTCCGACAATACCTGTCTACGACTTTCAGCCGATGTGCTAACCACTCGGCTGTCAAAAGAGTGGTTTGCTAGTCGACTGAGAGAATTAGATTTTAAACATTTGTAGTTTAATATTTGTGTGTAGAAAATGTCATGGCGATGTGATAAAAATCCATATATATGTGTATATAAATATATATTAATTTTTATAAACACTTTATACCCTTTTCTCCTTTTCAATTTTCATCTTGGGATGCGGCTGCTAGCCCCATGCCCTTCCCCATCATAGTTCTCAATAACTACAGTTAACTAACTACCATGCACATAATATACTGGTAAGACCAATGATGTATTTTTCAAAGAAATGGGCCTAAATCACTTCCCCTCCCCTGGGATCGATCCCGGGACTTCCGCTGGTGAGGTGTGACTGTGTGTGGGTGTGTGGGAGCGTGTATGTGGGTGTGGGTGCAGCTGTGTATACACAACATAGGAAAATTGAAAGTTAGGTGTTACACAAGAATTTTTGTTCATTTACCCACAGTAATTACCTTAATTCCTGTCTCCAAGATTTATTGCCTGATGTTACATACATTATAATTACGTTAATTACGTGGAAAAGGTTCCAAAAATAACAAAAGAGAACCTTAGTTATTTAACAAGAGGTTAGTGCTAAGAGGTACAGGAGTCAGATCTCAACAGAGTTTTTTAAAAATAACAGGGAATCACATTAGAATTACGTTAATTACATAGAAAGGAAAAAGGTCTATTAGATATATTTAAAATAAGTCGTCACCATTATTATTATTATTATTATTATTATTATTATTATTATTATTATTATTATTATTATTATTATGCAGAGAAAAATAACCACACAACAGCAGCATTTCATTGCTTTTAAAACAGCAATCTTGAACCTGTCGAGACCCAAGACTGCATGCTTGCCTCCAAGCAAGCAGGCACAGAGACCCTGTGGGGAGGTTGTTTTGGTAATCGCGCCGTAATTATTTCATTCCCTGGGTTAATGAGGGCTGAGTGTCATTGCCCCGTAATTATAAGCTTACGGTACCTAGTTCCCACCCCGTTCCCAATGGTGTCGCCATGGGTACCCTACTCCTAGTAGGTGTGGGCGTGTTAAATGTAGATGTGAGGACGTCACAGTAGTTTTGTTTTGCTATTAGATCGGATTAAACTGATGATTGTCTTGTATGATTAAAGAATCACACACACACACAGATATACATATATATATATATATATATATATATATATATATATATAATTTCTGACATATCATACGTCAAATTTCTGAAGGTCCAGGTCTTTCAGTTGAAAGGCAGGGTTCCAACTTCTTTTACGACTTGTACGGCCTGGTGGGCAGCACCTTGCCTTTCAGTTGAAAGACCTGTTTGGTCCTGTGTGAGTCAGAGATTTGAGTCAGTGATTTATTTATATATCCATACGTGATTTATATATATATATATATATATATATATATATATATATATAAACATATTTATATATATATATACACATACATCTCGATTGAGAGACACTGGAATAAGAAAGAGGAAAGTATACAAAGCAGAGAGAGAGAGAGAGAGAGAGAGAGAGAGAGAGAGAGAGAGAGAGAGAGAGAGAGAGAGAGACTCATTCTCACGAAAGTAGGGGCAAGATAATAATTATTCTCTGGACACAACCGTGAATATTGTCGTCCCACTGTCTACCGTGATACGTGACTCGGGTTCCCTATAGTTACTCTCAGACAGGTGATTTACTCGTTTTAGCATTTCATTTGTCCTACGACCAGTGCCTAATTGCTCATTCTACTCCACCTGGCATTCGGTTGTGCAATGACGTCATCCGCATGTATCTGAGGTGGCGTTGGATCAATGATTTTTGTTTTCTGTAGAAGAAAACTATTGAGATGGCTTTGTCTGTCCGTCCGCACTTTTTTTCTGTCCGCCCTCAGATCTTAAAAACTACTGAGGCTAGAGGGCTGCAAGTTGGTATGTGGATCATCCACCCTCCAGTCATCAAACATACCAAATTACTGCCCTCTAACCTCAGTAGTTTTTATTTTATTTAAGGTTAAAGTTATCCGTAATCGTGCGTCTGGTAACGGTATAGGCTAGGCCACCATCGGGCCGTGATTAAAGTTTCATAAGTCGCGGCTCATACAGCATTATACCGAGACCACCGAAAGATAGATCTATTTTCGGTGGCCTTGATTATACGATGTACAGAAAACTGGATTGCGCCGAAGAAACTTAGGCGCATTTTTTACTTGTTTGTATATTAAAGACAAATTTTGCAAGAAATCTACGTTAAGTTTATCGACTTGGTGCAATTATGATTAATTATGATAATTCGTTGTGATAATTTATTTAATTGTTTCGTAGAATATACCATTTTCCTACCATCAGCAAATCTTGATATCAACATAAAAATGCTATTTGATGCAAAGTTTACCAATAGAGTACAAAAAGTGTTATTATTTAAGTACAGAGAGAGAGAGAGAGAGAGAGAGAGAGAGAGAGAGAGAGAGAGAGGAAAGGTACCCTTTCTATCGTCTACCAGTCGATTGCAATGGGCGCTATTCCATCAGATCAATCATTAGTATTTGGGTCGATCTCCCCTTGCGAAATTATATCGGCCCATTATCCCCTCCTTGTGGAACACCGGTTGCTCGTCGCATTTATGATCGTCAGCCACGTCTCTCTCTCTCTCTCTCTCTCTCTCTCTCTCTCTCTCTCTCTCTCTCTCTCTCTCTCTCTCTCATACACATCTGTCTGTCTCACTGACAGTTATCAATAGAATTTCTTGGAAGAGTTAATTAGATATATTGTGACTGATCCAAAATTTATTTATTTTGATTTTCAAATCGATCAGTTAACTCTATTATAATTTTTTTTTATTTTCGCATCCTCCTATAACCCTTTCAATCTATTGATAGGAGTTATAAATATGCGACCATCGATGTATTGCTAAATTACGTAAGCGGGATAGATACCCTCTTCTATATTCTGTCAATATCGTGGTCTAACTGGTTGACAGATTCGAAAATCAATCAGGCTACGAAAAATTTTCCTACGGGTTTTATATTGTCGTGTGACCCATATTTAATAATAATTTAATAACAATAATAATAATAATAATAATAATAATAATAATAATAATAATAATAATAGTTTGTTTGTTATTGTCGTGACTATCACTATTAATATCTTTTTTTGACATTCATCATTTTACCAGCACAATAACCACTATTCTAATATTAAGTTATAATCAATCAGGAACCATCGTATTTTTTGGAATACTTCTGATTTTAGTCTTGTTAACCGAATGGTTCTTTTGCCGTACTCCAGCCGTCATCCAATTATAGGAGAGGAGAGGACTTGATGCTATTTCCGAAGTGGTTGTTTTTTCCAATGTTATTTGCTTGTATTTTTGCTTGTTATTTTTTATCCATTTTCCGTGTTTTTTTCTAGTTTTTCACACAAGGGCTGTTTTCTCTCTCTCTCTCTCTCTCTTCTCTCTCTCTCTCTCTCTCTCTCTCTCTCTCTCTCTCTATTGATCAGGACGAGTTTTTTTTTCTGGTGGAAAAAAACTTTCATGCAGAGGATTGCTGTCAAATGCCCCCAGACACTCTTGAATCATGCCCGGGGTATGGAATAATGATGAAGGAGGTGCCCTAGTATTAGTTTGTGCCTTGTTGCCTTATTGCATTTACGTATATATATACATGTATATATATAAATATATACATATAGGTATATTTATATATAAATATTCTTCCAATAATAATAATAATAATAATAATAATAATAATAATAATAATAATAATAATAATAATAATAATAATAATAATAATAATAAACTACTTTCAGTATAGATTTTAATTTATATAAAAATCAAAAGTACTTTGGATATTTTCCTTCATTAATAATAATAATAATAATAATAATAATAATAATAATAATAATAATAATAATAATAATAAGAAACAACTTTCGGTATAGAATATAATTTATATAAAAATCAAAAGTAATTAAGATATTGTCCTTCATTAATAATAATAATAATAATAATAATAATAATAATAATAATAATAATAATAATAATAGTCTGTAGCAGCTTATAGAGCACAAATGCAAGCACTATCGAGGGAACCCAATTTGCACTAATATTCCCATGAAATATTTGTAAACAACTTGGGACACTAACAGATAAAAAGTGCGTCGCCCAACAAGGTCTTTCATTGCTATGAATAAATAAATCCTTCTCTTGTTATATAAATCACCTGTTCCTGTCTGTTCGTAAGATATACATATATATGTATATATATCTTTTCTCTCTAGGAAAGATAAACTGCAGGAGACATTAATACCAGAGTAATGATACTCTGTTCCACGAATCTCTGAAGAAATTAGTTAAAAGGCGACTCACTCCTACGGCGGCTTCGGTGGTTGCGTTCAGTTATTCAAAATGCTTCGTGAAACACGTTTTCATCACCACCGGTCTGACAGCAGATGATCTCAGGCGTTCTACGAAGAGATGGAGAGAGAGGGGGACAGTATCGTTAAATGCTAAGTTTCTTATTATTATTATTATTAGATGGAATATGATGGTTATTCACTGAACAGTAACTGAACATGGTCTAAATCTTTCAGTCTAAATCATCGATAATTTAAATTTAACCGAATAAAAAGCTTTTTACTTCCATAGAACACTAATCATCTATTAGAAGGAATGGCTGTTAATTAAATTATAATGAAAAATACGTAAAAACAATGAAGAATGAATGAAAATATTAAAAAATGAAAAATCCATCCGTCAGGCCACAACGGTAAATCATCATGCACTTGGCATCCAACGCGATGCCAGCAGCGTTTTATTTCCTCCCAAATGAAGTCATATTACTGTGCAACTACAGATCCTGGGTATTCCTTGGTATTTTGCTTTATTGTATGTACTGTAAGTGCCCTGGGCACGTCCGATGCCCGGGGTATTATACTCCCACACGAGCGAATTTCGTAAATAATTCCTGTGAAGATGAATGTTTTTGAGGTCAAAGAGGCACGATAATTATTTTTTTTCTGTCAAAGATAAAAGATGTTTGTTAGATTGACATATATCTACATACATACATACACACATACATATATATATGTATATACATACATTAAATATTATGCCCCTTTGGATCTAAGCAGTGAATTAGGTACATGGTAGCTAGACGACTTTGGTGGCCAAAGGCCTGGTTTAAAAAGGTTATGGGTCTAGAAACCTCATCCCAAAAGATTTAATAATAATAATAATAATAATAATAATAATAATAATAATAATAACGTTCTTATTAGTTCCGGTTGCTGTGTACAATGTATTTAATGCTTTAATAATATATAATAACGTTCTTATATAGTATCCGGTTATATATATACAATGTATTTAAATGCTTTCAAGTTCCTATAGAGAGAGAGAGAGAGAGAGAGAGAGAGAGAGAGAGAGAGAGAGAGAGAGAAGAAAAAAATATTCACTGTTATAGGACAATATAAACGAAGGTAATTAGAAGCTAGGCATAGCCACGATTTCTCTCTCTCTCTCTCTCTCTCTCTCTCTCTCTCTCCTAATTAATTCAATCTACATGAGATAAAGAGGCGATACGGTTAATAAGAATGATATTAATCATTCATAGGGTTCTTTTTAGAACTGGTCGATCGTTGACCTATTGAATAATATAATGATAATAATTATTATTATCTCTAAGTTTTGGAACCCTTTCTTAGTGGGGTAAACGGTTTGTGCTGAATAATAATAATAATAATAATAATAATAATAATAATAATAATAATAATAATAATAATAATTTATAGAGTGTAGGTTGCTTTAGTATTTAGGAAAACATGGAAAAATATTGGTTTGGTCTACATTCATATTGCGATAAGACTATTTTTAGAGCCATATTGATGTAAAATATTAAATCATGAATTATGAAAAAACAGTGGGCAGTCCCACCCGCTCTCTTGCGTCAAGAAACACCCTGTGGCCAAGGTAAAACCTTTTAAATACTTCGATATAAAGGCGGTTTTAGAGAACTTAAGGAATTATCCTATAGTTACGATACAAGGAGTTTTCACAATCTTGGTTACCGGAAATTGATTGTGATTAAACCAGCGAGGGAATTTTGTCGTAATATTTCATTCATATTTAGCGTGTGAATACCAATTCCCGTCTGCCGGTTCATCAGAATTCGAGCTGTAATCTTATCTTACTGACACAAGTCCTTATTTTTTCTCTAGATAGTAATATTATTATGAAGATGTGTGTACCAACGGCTGCGGTACCAAGCTTGCCAAATTAATATTTATGTTGATCTCACGTGGGCAACATTTGATGCCGAGTGTAGTGGGGGTTACGTACAGTTGCCAGGCATATATTTAATTGGTGTTAAGATACCATTTCCGTTAATAAAATATGAGTGATGATAAGTATAATTTAAATGTTTTTTATAATCGACATTTCACCGGTAATGATATGCAACGAAACCCGATCGCATCTTTTCACAAGACTTTATTGCAAGGTGGCTAATTCGAGGCGAGTTGACAGAAAAAGTTACCTGGGCGTCGATTTTTTGAAAAAACGGGCGTTACATCGAAACGAAAGCCTGAGAGCAATAATGATAACGACATTTTGAATGATTTCAGAGTAGTTTAGCGACAGTTGTGTATGCATGGGACGGTAACGGCTTAAATAACGAGCCTCCGCGACGCCGCGCGCGAGAGTGTTGGAACGCCGCCGCGCACGAAGCATTAAAAGAGTAGCGTAGCGCGTCGTCTGCAGTCAGTCATCGCCATGAGTCAAGAGGGGATAGATACGATCGAGTTGGAGTCCTCGCGCATGGCGTCGGGCGGTCACGACGCCGGCGACGAGGCGCACCTGTCGCCGACGACCCACTCCAACAGGTCAAACAGCGTGTACGAGACCAGGTACCAGAAGTCCCTGCGCCACTACCTGACGAGGGAAGCCCTGCCGAAGGAGTCCCACTACAGGAACCTAAACTCGATTGTGGACGGGTCGGCAAGACCCACTTTGGACGATCTTCACAACAACACTTATAGGGAGCAACAGGTAAGTCAGTCCTTCACTTTGGGTCAGAGGTCACTCTTTTTTTTTGAGGGGGGTCAGATTCCCACCCTCCTTAGATGACAGGCGTCAGGGAAGGGATTTTGTTTGTTTTAATTGTGTCGGTGGAGACACGACAATGTTTTTTTTATTATTTTATTGACAGTCAAAAGTTGGAGTTTCTTTTGTGTATAAAAACAAAAATATTAAATTATTTTTTTAATAACTGGCAAAGAAACAGACGCGATATTCCTTTATTTATTTTATATTTGTGTCCGTGCGAACTCGTGCGTGCTTGCGCGTGTGAATGTGAACCAATCACGGACAGTTTACGAACAGTCGAAGCTTGAAACTGCTTTTATATATATAAAAAATAACTGATAATTGGCAGAGAAACGGACGGAATTTTTTAATTATTTATTTGTTTATTATTTATTTGTTTGTGCCCCAATCACGGACATTGTTTATTCAGTAATAATCGAATCTTGAGATGTTTTTGTGCAAAGAAAAACATTTATACTAGACATTATTTGTTATACGTTATTTATTATACGTTATATTGTATCGAAACTTGAGCTGCTTTTGTGTGAAGAAAAAATATATACATTTATTATACATTAGTTATACGTTATTTATTATACATTATGCATTATTTAATATACATTATTATAACAGAGAAGTGTGATATATCGTTGTGCTACTAAGAAAATGTCACTCGGATATTTATTTATTTTTGTTTTTGTATTTTATTAGTGAAAATTACCACGAATAATTCACGGTGAAAATGTCATTTCATTTCCTCGAAGGAATAATTGAGTGGCAGTGAATAATTTCGTCAAATAATTATTTCGTTAAATAATTTTACATTAAATAATGAACCGACTGTGATGTGAAGGTACCACGAATATTATTAGTTATATATTATATAAAACCGGTTAACTTACGAAGGGGTAAGAGGTAGGGTTGACAGTGCGGTTTTTTTAAGTCTCTCTCTCTCTCTCTCTCTCTCTCTCTCTCTCTCTCTCTCTCTCTCTCTCTCTCTCTCTCTCTCTCTCGTAGTAGTAGTAGTAGTAGTAGTAGTAGTTGTAGAGTCAGGTCTAGTTTACTTGAATGAAATTAACCCAAAACTTCGTCATTTTATCTAACAGGCCTAGTGATCGACAAGGTTGTGGAATGTACGTCTTGTAATAAAACGTTATATATCAGCATGCGACCAGATTATCATCATTATTGAACTGATATTTATTCTTTGTTAATGCTTACCCAAGGCCTAGTCATTATTATTATCAGGTGTGGGAAAACATTCAAAATATAGGGTCAGAATAAAGCATTGCAAATGTAAATAGGCCTAGCGATTAGGCTGGACAGTTAAGTTGGGAGTCGATGCATTCACCTGTTGTTTATTTATTTGCCGGTTCATATTTCATAAATTTATGAATGGATTTTGGGGATGTATTATGTAAATATGTCGGCTGTGAGCCAAGGCGTGTTTATCGGTTTTAGAATGGATTTCGAGCCAGAATTTTTTAATTTTTTCAGTGGCGCCTCTGAAGTTAACGAGGCTCATTCCCTTTGGAATTATTTATTTTTAAAACGATAATTGTGGCAATAGCTTACAATGGCAATGTTCAAGAAGTCTATCAGATAAACTGCGATTTAAACTGATTACTGTTTGACCTCGGTTGGAAGATGCCACCAACAAATTGATCGATTGACCTTTGTAAATCTACGATAATGAAGCGTTTTCCTTTCAACAACATATCCGAAGGAACCGGATTTAATTCCAATGTTTTTGGGGCAAAAGTGACATATGTTGTCGTATCTGATTTCAGTTGATTGATCGTGGGGATATGAACGAAGTAATTTCGTATACTAAAGATGGGTTGATTTGACCGTAGACATTAGCTCTTTAGAGGCTTCGCTGGGTCGGGCATGATAATCCTTTGCTATTTGGGCATAGGTCTGATAGTCATTTACTGTTTGGGCATAGGTCTAATAGCATTTGCTATTTGGACATAGGTCTGATAGTTTCAACTATCGGGACATAGGCCTAGTAAGGCATTTTTTAGAAACCGTACATGATCAGCTAAACTATTAAGGCGTAGGCCTAGGAATGTAATTTTTATGCAGTCCTTTATTCGAACATTTTTTTAACATTTGGTAGGAATATAATGGCGTAATTTATCGTAGACATAACAGCTTTAGTTGTTGATCTTCAAATGTGGTGTTGTTTGATTATGAAACGACATGGCAAGTGAATGAACATTGACATGCCAAAGTTGTCAGGAGTAAAACATCTGATTTTAACCTGATTTATATTAAGTAACTTACTTAAAATGTTTTCCCGTCCTCGAGACGCCGAGAGTGAAAGTGTTAGACAGGTTTTTTTTTTTTTTTTAAACTTGTGTAGGCGAGACATTATTGTAGTGGGATATTTTGGATGGTCATAGCAAGGACTGCAAATAATTAAAGTTGTTCCCATAATGAAAGAAAAAGACAGGCATCTAATCCCAATTTCTGTAATAGGCCTAACCACCATAGACCTATATTAGGCCCTAGGTTAAACTGCACATGTCTTGTACCGTAATGGACTTGGGAAACATAATAATGTCCTATTTCATGTAAATGCGTTTTTATGGCAGTGATCCGATTGATACTGACCGTGTACTGGCGTTGCAAATTCCGAAGTATTAATATTGATAAAGGGAATATGTTTATTTTATAAATTTCATGACCTGTAGGTATAGTGGGCTTTCAGAACAGGTGTAGAGGTCTTTGAAAATGGACTGAACAATTGGAATATTTATAGCGCGATTGTATGAGAAGATTGTGAATTGTGTAAGAACATGCTTTATAGATTACTGGAAAAGGTTGTGAATAGTGAAAGGGCATGTGGAAATTATTTTTAAAAGAGTGTTTGTTGAGATTTATTGGAAGATATACATTATGAAAACAATTAAATCCGCATATTCGATATTTATATATTCGCGAACGGAAAAACGCCATTGCTATCAAACGGTCGAAATGGCGATGAAAGGACTGCGAACAATAGTGTGTGATTAAGCGGCCACTTTTGAAGAACGTACTATATGGTGGTCATAGCCTTTCGCCCCCCCCCCTCTCCCCCCTTTTTTTAAAGAGGGGGAGGTTCTTTGAGGCAGCCCTTTCCAGCCCGTTTTTTTTTAAAGGCGTCTGTGTGAATACGCCATGAGAATGTTGTATATTGTATATAGGCCAAATAGATTGAACGTTTACGTGTGCAGTTTCCGTTGACAGACATTGTAGGATTTATATGTATATAAGGGAGAAACAGATCTATTGAAGAGAGAGAGAGAGAGAGAGAGAGAGAGAGAGAGAGAGAGAGAGAGAGAGAAAGTGGCTGGTGGTAGCGTAAGGTTAGGAAAGATTTTCCTCCGAGAATCTTACGTAGTGGATCAAGTTCCTCTTGCTGGAGGTTTGAGAGAAAGTAGCTTTTCGGTAGGAGGTCAAAAGGACCCCCCCCTCTCCACCCCTCTCTCTCACTCTCTCTCTCTCCCTTCTCCTCCGTCTTCCAACCACCCTCGGTTATGCGAGGTATTATACAGTAAAAGTGTTTGTGCGCGCTGTATTCTGCGCACATACACACACTTACACATCGGTTACACCCTGTTGGTCGTGTTTCTTTGACATTTTATGCCCCGCCTGACCATTTTCCGTTTTTAGTGTTCTGTTAAAGAAAACTATTGTGCCGGCTTTGTCTGTCCGTCCGCACTTTTTCTGTCCGCCCTCAGATCTTAAAAACTACTGAGGCTAGAGGGCTGCAAATTGGTACGTTGATCATCCAACCTTCAATCATCAAACATACCAGATTGCAGCCCTCTAGCCTCAGTAGCTTTTATTTTATTTAAGGTTAAAGTTAGCCTAACCGTGCTTCTGGCAACGATTTGGGATAGGGCACCACCGGGCCATCGTTAAAGTTTCATGGGCCGCGGCTCACGCAGCATCATACCGAATTACCGAAAAATAGAGCTATTTTCAGTGGCCTTAATTATACGCTGTAGCGGCTGTACAGAAAACTCGATTGCGCCGAAGAAACTTCGGCTCATTTTTTACTTGTATCGTGGTCACCGATTCGTGTAATTTTGAGGTAACTGTTTGCTTTGGCAAGCAATTCTCAGACTTTACATAATATCTGGCAGGATTCCTTGAGTTGGTCGTGAGAGATTTTCAAATGGGTTTCATGCTCCTAGACCGACATTTAAAATTTAGTACTCTTGGTCTATTCTTTTGGGCTGGTTATCTGTTATTCGCTTGGTCATGTAATCCTTGCTTCTTAAATGTTATACTCATGGTTATATATCAGACACATTTCACGTTTCTTCTCTGATAATCTTTGATAGCATTTATGCTCCTGGTTTGATAATCAGTACTTCTATTCTCGTCCAGGAATGTCATTCACGATTGCGTGTGTGGTTCTTGTTCAGTTCTTTCCTACTTTTTTTCTACTGCTTGAATGCTTGAATGATTATTGGGACACTGATTTTTGAAAGTTTAGGTTAGGCGCATGTTTGGATTTTGCGTGGTCGGTTCTTAGGCCTATGTTTCTGAAATCGAGGGTTGGTTTGTTTATGACCTATCTGATAATTTTTTTAGTCTAATTTTAACTATGATATTCACCATTTAAATGGCTTCTCTACTTTATCATTAGTTCATAAGCGTTTTCTAAAAGGCCTTTGTTACATATCAGTGACTGGTTATCTTGCTCTTAAGTTGCATAGGCCTAAATGGTCATGTTGTCCTAAACTTGCTTTGGTGTCTATGTTGCTTCCAGAGGCGCATGAATGAATGGCCATGCTGCTTCCAGAGTTGTTTAGATGGCCATGTTGATTTCGTAGTAGCTATGATGGCCTAGTTGTTTCTTATGTGGCGTTGGTAACTATGTTGCATCCAGAGTTGTTCATTTTCGAGTTTCTTAGATGGTCACATTGCTTCCGTAATCTCTTAGGCTGTTTTGTTGATTCAGTGTTGCTTAGATGACTATGTTATTTAAGAAGCCTTACATTTCCATTGATTAAATAGTTGTCTTTGTGCTATAAAGAATTATTGATATAAAAAGCTCGATTATTCGATATCTTTTCAACACAGTTCACCAGAAGCTAGGACATCGGTGACTTCTGCGGGTCTTATACCCGCTCCCCCATCTCCAACATTAGTACCAAGGTACCCCTATACCCCCTTGTACGTATCTTGCATCCAGCCGTGATACCTAACAGTCTCGGAGGATTTGCTTTATGACGTCATCGGTCACGTTTCATCCTAGACTCTGTGTGTGTGTGTTTTTGATGCCTGGGTTTTCAGGTCATTTTTTTTACGCAGTTTGGTTCGCGTTTGTTTTTATGACACCTTGTTTAGGCTAAAGGAAAAGCACTGGGATCTATGAGGTCATTCAGCGCTGAAACGGAAATTGACGGTAAAGGGTTTGAAAGGTGGAATAGGACGAAAACCTTGCAGTCGCACTATGAATCACTTGTTAGGAAAAGGTTGAGGAAAGTAAGATGGAAGAAAGAGAATATGAAAGGAGGTACGGTAAAAGGAACGAAAGGGGTTGCAGCTAGGGGCCGAAAATATTTGATAGTGTGATCACTCTTGGACGAATTTTTTCTGTATTTTCCACATCCGTCAGTCTTTTTGACACCCGTCAGCCTTTTTGACATCCATCAGCCTTTTTGACATCCGTCAGCCTTTTTGACATCCATCAGCCTTTTTGACATCCATCAGCCTTTTTGACATCCGTCAGCAAGGCTGGAGATGTGATTTTAAAGATGTGGATTTGAAAATATTATCTGAAAAAAAATTCACAGATGGAAGTAATGCAGTCATGAAATATCTCCCAAGTGTTCGAATTATTTAATATAATTTCCAGTCATATTTCATTTTTTTTAAGTAGAAGACTATGCTATTGCGGTGCTTATTTCCCACATGAAATATTTCTGATAGGCGAAATTGAAGCTTAATTTTTCATTTTTGGAGCAATCTTTTTTTTTTTCACTGATTTAGCTGATTATTCGAGAGTCATTTACTATGCCCAATTCTCTTGGAAACTTTAGTCTGTTGAGAGATTATATCTAAAGAATTCAGACCTTTTATATATTATGTTTTGAACCCAATTTCCTTCTAATATATTTTCAGCACCGTCATAAGTTTAAATAAGGAATTCCTCCTTATCATGCATTAAAAGCCTGTTAATTTTCATTACAATTTGGAAAATTCTCCCCATTATTATGTTTGTCGTATTTTATTTCCATTTTTAGTTTTCTGTAAAAGAAAACTATTATAGAGATGGCAATTTGTCTGTCCGTCCGCACTTATTCCGTCCGCCCTCAGATCTTAAAAGCTACAGAGGCTAGAGGGCTGCAAATTGGTACGTTGAGCATCCACCCTCCAATCATCAGACATACCAAATTGCAGCCCTCTAGCCTCCTCAGGTTTTATTTTATTCAGAGTTAAAATTAGCCATAATCGTGCGTCTGGCAACGACATAGGTGCCAACAGCACAGGCCACCACCTGGCCGTTGTTGAAAGTTTCACGGGCCGCGGCTGAAAGTCTGATGGGCCCTGGCTGTACAGAAAACTCCATTGCGCCGAAGAAACTAGATTCCTTCCCTCTTTCTAACGAAGAAGCCTGATTTTTTTTTTTTTTTTTGCCTAAAAAAACACTTTTCCAATATTTTTATAAACCTGAAGTTATCAACTTTTGAAATACTTCCTTTGTCAACTTTTGAAATAATTCCTTTATATCAAAGTATTTGAAAAACGTAATTCCCTACCATTATTGTTCGAATAATTATTTTCCTTTAATAATTCATATAAAAAAATTTTATTTTAATTCCATTATTGTATTTATAAGAACCATCTTTTTTCCATAATTGCATAAAAATAATTTTGACCTGAAAATTCCAATTCTTTTTCTTAAAGCGTTTTATTTTCAAAACCCAATGCCTCGCCATTATTGTTTAAAAAGCTCAACTTTAACTTTAAACCCCGAATTCCTTTCTGGTATTACTTTAAAAAAAAAGCCCCAACTTCCTTTCCATTTAAAGTGCTTTCATCCTCGCTGGCCGTCTTCCCCCCATCTCTCTCACTACTCCTTAACCTCATTCACTATTCATTTCTTCAATGCAGAATTTAACAGGTCCTTAACCTTCCTCCCCCAACCCCAACCCCTAAAGGGTTTATTGGACCATCGACCCTTAACCCCAATTATGCTAACACCGAATATAGGAGAACTGTAAAATGAAATGGTCCTACAATATTGATAAACTGGTTCAGACCATGATAACTTTTTTATTATTTTATGGCGTCAGTAATAATGATAATGCTATGCAAATATTCACGGGAGTGGACTGGAGTCTCTTCTGTGAAGTACCTCTTGGAGGTACCTCTTAGTTATGTGGCTAAGTAGTCATGTTGATTTGACTCAAAATAATAATAATAATAATAATAATAATAATAATAATAATAATAATAATAATAATAATAATTGCGAACGTGTGGTACAATAAAATATCTGCATGGCTTATCGCTTATAATAATAATAATAATAATTGCGAACGTGTAGTATAATGAAACATCCGTATGGCTTAGCTGAAAACATATATAATAAACAATTAATTACTTTTCAAGGACACCTCTAAACCCTTCTTGCATTATGACAAAGTCTGCAAACAGGATGACAATATGACGTAATGAAACCGGTTTTATAACCGAACGCGAGAACTGCAAACATTTAAAAAGAAACCCTTCATCATAAGCGTTTATTTTAGCCAAATATTTGCGAGGTATTTTTATTTTATTGCTCTTCTTTGCCGTAAAGTTCGCTAAAGGCTTCAAAGAGATTTCTAAAGCAGGTGAAAATGAGAAGAAAATATCTAACCGTCGAGCCGTATAGAGAACGAGGATTATTCATGCGACGGGTCAATGCAGTCGACAACATAAGATACTGAGACTTGATTTTTTTTTTTTTATCTTGGTGAGCCAGAAAGGAAATCAAGCATGCTTTCAGGGCGCGTTTTTCTAAGCACTGCTTTCTCTTTCTGCCTACGCTACGGACGCCCAAGCACCGGGAAAAAAAAAAAAGGAGTGACGTTCAGGATGTTTGAGCTTACGCGAAGTTTTGGACGGCGGAATGATTACCCGCCTGGGTGGGAAAAGTAAGCTTGGGTCTAGTGCAGTCGATGGCTGGTGGGGAAAAAACGGTCGGGCAACTGAAAATGCAATCTCAAGCAACTCTTACCTTGGGCAGCTAGGGTTGAGGACGACAGACGAACGGACAAAACAGTCCTACAGGCTCTCGTGATCTTCTTGAGCTTTATAGACAGACAAACGTAACATTAAAGGCACCTCAGATAGGCCCACAACTGTCTTCCCAGCAAGCGTAGATTCAGTCAAACAAGGGGACTTTCCGTCTTGCTCAAACTTCATAGACAGACGAACTTGACGTACAGGCACCTCAAATAGGACCACAACTGTCTCCTAGCAAGCGTGCATGCAGTCAAATAAGGGGACTTCGTGCCTCTTTGTTCTTGCGGTCCAAACTTGCCGAAGAGTAGTCTGTGCATTTTCTGGGGCGACCGCGAACTGGTGCAAACCGGATTGCCCTATCCGATTCTCGCTGGTTATGAGGTAACCTCATGGGTATGTTGGGGACCCCGGGGGCGGGGGGGGAGAAAGAGGAAAGAGGAGGAGGTTGGAGGGAGTGAAATGGGTCTACTTACCCCCAACGTGGGGTTAGGGGGGAGAATCATTGCCCTTGTTAGGTTGCAATGGAGATTTTCACGAAAACCTCCTAGGGGAATTATCATTGCAGGGGTGAAATCCATTATTGTGGATGGGGTAAGGAATGGGCGATTGATGTTATAGTGAAATACAGTGCGCGATAGTGATAGGAGCTGTTATTTTTTCATGGTTACTGACGGTATAGTGATGATGATAGGTGGGGTAAACTCTAGACACAGTGATGGCTCTGAGTTGGGTAAGAATTTCGGCCATGGAGGTGATGGTGACTAGGCTAAAAAAAAGTTTTCTCGGAATAGTGATGATGACGGTCAAACTATCAGCGTAATAGTGATAGTGTGATAGTGAATAGGTCTAAAAAAACTTCAACCTTGAATGAATGGTGAGTAGGCATAAACCAGCGCCGGTTGGAGTATGATGACAGTGGCGAAAGCACAATCTTCAGCCTCGAGTATAGTGATGATGGAGGGCCCTGGGGCATAGTGATGATGTATTTTAGCAGTTACTATGCCGCGTGTGAATTCAATGACCGGTTTCTTGCGTTTGAAAGACTCGATTGCCCAGAGAGCGTAAGTGGCTTTAGTAGGAATTCTCGTGGAGTGTTTTATTTTTTTTTTTATTTTTTTTTTTGGCGATTGACTAAGATTGTTTGATATTGTTCGAGCGCAGACAGTAGTCTAAGCGTTGTAGCGTGAAGTCACGCTATTATCGTAAAACGAATTGAAGGTATTCATATGTCAGGAGTATAAACCTTTTATGCTCTCTCTCTCTCTCTCTCTCTCTCTCTCTCTCTCTCTCTCTCTCTCTCTCTCTCTCTCTCTCTCTCTCAAGACCTCGGTAAAACCAATTGAACGTATTCATAAATCATGAATATAATCTCTCTCTCTCTCTCTCTCTCTCTCTCTCTCTCTCTCTCTCTCCAATTTTCTTGTTCTTACTATAATAGTGGCAGTGTAATGTAGGGTCAAATTCTGTTAACAGTCGTTTTAAGAAGACATTTACTCTTTCATATATAATAATAATAATAATAATAATAATAATAATAATAATAAGAATAATAATAATAATCTGTTCCTCGCTGCATTAGCTGCGACGCGACTGGCTGTTAAAGAATGTCCCTCTTCCACTGAAATCCATTTTGAATTGAATATGCGTCAGTGAATGATTGCAGTGTACGCTGTAGTATGTTGCTATCATTATTGCAAGTTTTATTGACCTCAGTCGTGCTGTCTATGCGTTGATTAATGCCCAGGTACTGTGTGTGGTGTACAGTCTGAAGAGGTCAAGGTCATTGTGACCCGTAGGCCCCTAGCTGCAACCCCTTTCCTTCTAGTGTACCTCCTTTCATATTCTCTTTCTTCCATCTTACTTTCCTCAACCCTCTCCTGACAATTGATTCACAGTGCAGCTGCGAGGCTTTCCTCCTGTTACACCTTTCAAACCTTTGACTGTCAGTTTCCTTTCCAGCGCTGAATGACCTCATAGGTCCCAGAGCTTGGTCTTTGGCCTAAACTCTGCGTTCCCTTCTCTGTACGATAGTTTTATGGTAGCTTGTACGACTTCAAGGTAGAATAGACGTTTTCTTGAGGAATTGAAGATGATTTTATATATTATTGTACTGTTATTTTGTAATGATTTTAATTGAATTTCATATAGTATCTACGTTCTTGTGCGTTGTCAGTCTGTTAAAAAATCGATTAATATTTTTTTTCAGGGTCAAAAGCCAAATTTAGTTTCTCCCGAAAAATTCGGATTTTTTAATTAATTTTGTTATTCAGTGGTACCATGTATGATTTTTTTCATGAAAGCTCGCGTAGAGAGTAAATTCAATAATTTTATAACTCGGAAGGATATATTTCAGTTAATCTTGAAGGGTTATATTGAAATGAATTCCATTCTATAACCATTCACAAACTGTCAATTACGCTGTAGGTTGTGGCACAACAAATTATTCACACTGTATTTTAGTAATCCGAAAAGTATATGCCATTTTAAAATCATGTTCTGTCTCCCAAAAGTAACCGATTTTCCCAGCATCCGTCAGGACGTATGATAAGTAAGTTAAGTAAATGGGTTAATGATGAGAATGATGGCATAGGGATTAATGCTTTAAGACTGCATTACAACCTTTTTTTTTTTTTTTTTAATATCACTCACGCACAAACTTTTGCACCGAGATGCCAATAATATATATATATATATATATATATATATATATATATATATATATATATATATATATATATATATATATATATATATATATAGTCTACGACGGCCCAGAATTGAAGTCTCCTATGTTTTGATGTGACGTCACGCAAGCAAGAACACTGTGACTTCACTGTGCTTCATTGTGACTTCACTGGACTTCACTGTGACTTCACCTGGACTTCAATTTTGGTCGTCAGTGTTATTGGCCTCCGGTGGCGAGGGTCAGTTTTATCAACACTCTCAATAAAATGTCAAGTAACGGGTGCTTTTGTTAAATGGTCATGATTCAGTGCCAAGTAACAAGTGCTTTTGTTGAGTGGTCATGATTCATTGCCAAGTAACAAGTGCTTTTGTTGAGTGGTCATGATTCAGTGCCAAGTAACAAGTGCTTTTGTTGAGTGGTCATGATTCAGTGCCAAGTAACAAGTGCTTTTGTTGAGTGGTCATGATTCAGTGCCAAGTAACAAGTGCTTTTGTTAAGTGGTCATGATTCAGTGCCAATTAACAATTGCTTTTGTTGAGTGGTCATGATTCAGTGCCAAGTAACAAGTGCTTTTGTTAAGTGGTCATGATTCAGTGCCAAGTAACAAGTGCTTTTGTTAAGTGGTCATGAATCAGTGCCAAGTAACAAGTGCTTTTGTTAAGTGGTCATGATTCAGTGCCAAGTAACAAGTGCTTTTGTTGAGTGGTCACGATTCAGTGCCAAGTAACAAGTGCTTTTGTTGAGTGGTCCTGATTCAGTGCCAAGTAACAAGTGCTTTTGTTGAGTGGTCCTGATTCAGTGCCAAGTAACAAGTGCTTTTGTTAAGTGGTCATGATTCAGTGCCAAGTAACAAGTGCTTTTGTTGAGTGGTCCTGATTCAGTGCCAAGTAACAAGTGCTTTTGTTGAGTGGTCATGATTCAGTGCCAAGTAACAAGTGCTTTTGTTAAGTGGTCATGATTCAGCGCCAATTAACAATTGCTTTTGTTGAGTGGTCATGATTCAGTGCCAAGTAACAAGTGCTTTTGTTAAGTGGTCATGATTCAGTGCCAAGTAACAAGTGCTTTTGTTAAGTGGTCATGATTCAGTGCCAAGTAACAAGTGCTTTTGTTAAGTGGTCATGATTCAGTGCCAAGTAACAAGTGCTTTTGTTGAGTGGTCCTGATTCAGTGCCAAGTAACAATTGCTTTTGTTGAGTGGTCCTGATTCAGTGCCAAGTAACAAGTGCTTTTGTTGAGTGGTCACGATTCAGTGCCAAGTAACAAGTGCTTTCGTTAAGTGGCCATGATTCAGTGCCAAGTAACAATTGCTTTTGTTGAGTCGTCATGATTCAGTGCCAAGTAACAAGTGCTTTTGTTAAGTGGCTATGATTCAGTGCAAAGTTTTGTTAAATGGACATGATTCAGTGCCAGGTAACAAGTGCTTTCGTTAAGTGGCCATGATTCAGTGCCAAGTAACAAGTGCTTTTGTTAAGTGGTCATGATTCAGTTCATAGGTTTATGATAAGTGCTTCTGTTTCCTGATAGCTCGTCTTTGCCTTACCTGGTTTAAGATCCATTGTACCTGCACACTTGCACTTTTCTGTCACTTCATTAACAAGTGTCGATTGCAGGTAGTGTTACATCGGTGGGTGGAGGACCCGTTTCTGCGGGAAGGCGGCGTGTCAGCGTTGAAGCAGGTGTGTGATTTATAAAAAAAAAAAAAAATACAAAAACAAGTGTTTTTGAGCCGCACAGGTGTGTGTGTCTTGTGACCCTAGTTTTATTCTCTCTCTCTCTCTCTCTCTCTCTCTCTCTCTCTCTCTCTCTCTCTCTCTCTCTCTCTCACACCCGTGATGCTGCGAGACAAATGCGGGCTGGACCATTTTAGAGTTTTTAGTTTTCGTTTTGATTCTGTTATTCGCCCTTTTTTTTTTTTTTCCTCGTAGCGATTTGAGTGTGTTATTTTTCTGCGAGTTTTCATAGTTACTCTTCAGTGTTTTTCCTGCGAGTTTTTTTCCATTAATAGTGTGTTTTTTTGTGCACTTAGAATCTGCATGCTTACGTAGAGCAACTTTTTACTTATCCATCCACCGAGGGGGAGTTTTTTTTTTCACTTTTTTTTGTGTCTTTTCTGAATGTACTTATGCGTTTTTTCTGATTGATATCTCCTCGAGATAGATGAAGGTGTTTCTGAGTGTTTTATATATATATATATATATATATATATATATATATATATATATATATATATATATATATATATATATATATATATATATATATATATATATATATATATATATATATATATATATATATATATATATATATATAAGGTAAATTTCCTCAGTATTGAGACTGAATGATTTATTTTTATTGATTTTTTCGCCACTGTAAAGCCTGAAAAAAATAATTTTTTTTTGGTGGGGCCGACTTCTAATACAATCACAAGAAATAGCCAGTGGGTCTGCCCTGTTATGTCCCCATACCATGCTACACCTATATCACCCGGAACTCAAGTGACTGGCTGGTTGTAAGCTATCCCATTCAAAGCCATATTGGCGTGTAGGTGGGTCTTACTCGTTCCGTAGCATATTCCCTCACTCTCTGTATCTCCTGGTCGACTGGTTTTATTCTTCTCCGACTCGCTTGGGGCAACTGGTTTTGTCCTGTCCCGCAGCACTAATTCGAGCCTGTAATTTATAATGAATTATTATTATTATTATATGATTCAGGAGATGAATCCTAGTCATGTGGAACAAGCCCACTATCGGGCTATTATTATTATTATTATTATTCAGAAGATGAAGAACCTTATTCATATGGAACAAGCCCACTATCGGGCCATTATTATTATTATTATTATTATTATTATTATTATTATTATTATTATTATTATTCAGAAGACGAAGAACCCTATCCCTATGGAGCAACCCCCACCAAAGGGGCCACGGACTTGAAATTCCTGAAGCTTCCAAAGAATATGACGAACGGGATTACAAACTATTCTCTCGATATTCCCGCATTTTCACCGCCCCCCCCTCTCCCCCCCTCAATGCTTTGGTGTTACCTTCTGCGTTTGCAGGCATATTATTCATCATCATTTGCGGGTGTCATTAGCCTGTGAGTCAGTGGGCTCAGTTGCGTAGCCGGCTCATTAAGCTACCTGTCGCAGGTGTGTGGACGTCGGAAGGGTCGCCGTCGTAGCTGTTTTCATTCTCGGGGTCGGTCGGGTATTTTCCTGGCTCTGATTTTCGGTTGTGGCTGTGGTGGTTGTATGTATGTATGTATATGTATATATATACACTATGTACAGTATATATATAATAATAGCATCTTCATATACAAGACGACATTATTTGTATTGATTTTGAGACTGTAACCGCAGGAATAGTTTGGAAAGTTCTATTGGTACCTGTCAACATCTCATTAGGCCCCTAGCTGCAACCCTTATCATTCCTTTTACTGTACCTCCGTTCATATTCTCTTTCCCCCATCTTCCTTTCCACCCTCTCCTAACAATTTATTCATAGTGCAACTGTGAGGTTTCTCACCTGTTACACCTTTCAAACTTTTTGACTGTCAGTTTCCATTTCGGCGCTGATTGACCTCATAGGTCCCAGTGCTTGGCCTTTGGCCTAAATCCTGAATTCTGTTCTATTCTCAGTCACATAAACAGCTTTTTGAAAAAGGGTTCCATCCTGGCGGAGCTGAGAGTGGAACTCATCCCCCCCCAACCCCCGTCCTCGCACACCTTAATCTTCTATGGACGACCAATTAACCCCGAAATGTTTAAAAATGGCCGCCCTCGTTCATCTCCGTTAACGAATTCGTTACTCATCATTTGCACAGGCCACGATGCGCCCATTAACTTGGGGCACCGGATTGGCAATATGGGATTTTAAGTGTTTGATAAATGTTTGGTCCTATTGCCAATGGTTTATCGTGTGTGCAGGTGAATTGCATGGTTTTACGTTTTATAACTGTTGTAATTGTAGGTTGTTGTTGCTTGTGTTTTTGTTGTAGGAGTTATATTTCAAGAGGCTATCGAGGGAATGCTTTGAAATTTCACTGAGGCGTGGGCTGTTCGTCAAGAAATAGTGATTAGATTTTGAAATAGGTCAGGATTTTGAGAGTAATCTGTGTTTTTTCGATGGTGGTTGCCTGAGGAAGTGCTCTCTAAAACGCGCGCAAGCGCGCCCCACTCCTTTTGATTTTATTTTCATTATTATACAGTTGTTGGTATTTAACCACTTCATTTTTATTTTCATTATTGTACAGCTGTTTTTATTTAACCACATCATTTTTATTTTCATTATTATGCAGCTGTTGGTATCATTATCATAATTATTGCCATGACTCATCAATGATAGCTCGCCTTTGATAATTATTATGTTTGTTTACATGGCATAAACCGGATGAAAAACAAATTGGTGTCACTGGATCAGGTGATTAAGTCTGGGCTAATGTTGGAAAACCAATTTCGAACACCAGTTGTTGTAGGACACCTGAATTAACGTGTGACGATTTGTAATTATTTTGTACACCGTGAGTTCTGTAATCACCTCCGCCAACGCAAGTTGGATGGGAGCGGTGTATTTACACCTGTTCAGCCCGCTTTTCTGTTGTGCGTTCCTTTTTCTTCATCAGGGGATGTCTGGTTAGGGCGTGAGTGGAATTCGGTGAGATTTTGTGGGAGGATGCATAAATAACTTGAGAGTAAATGGTAGGATTTTGGTATGGATCCGGATTGAAATCCAGGATTTGTGTGATAAATTTCGTATATTTTGATCTAGGGAGCTTTTGTGGAAGGATGCATAAATAACTTGAGAAAAAGTGGTAGGATTTAGGTATGGATCCGGATTGAAATCCAGGATTTGTGTGGATAAATTTCGTATATTTTGATCTAGGGAGCTTTTGTGGAAGGATGCATAAATAACTTGAGAAAAGTGGTAGGATTTAGGTATGGATCCGGATTGAAATCCAGGATTTGTTTGATTAATTTTGCATATTTTGATCTGGGGAGATTTTGTGGAAGGATGCATAAATAACATGAGAAAAGTGGGAGGATTTTGGTATGGATCCGGATCCAAATCCAGGATTTTTTTATAATATTTTTTGGAAGGGAACATCCCTGTTCGAGAGATCTTGAAAAGCCCATGACAGTATGGATCGATGTAATATAGGCCAGAGTATATCATTATAAATGGATCCGGATTTTGGCTGCCTATGTGACGGACTCCACTGGAGACATGGAACGAGATTAGCCAAGGTTTTTTTATTTTTGGTTAGAATGAGAAACGGATCCGGACCTGGCTGTCTTTGTTGTGTATTCCAATGAAAGTTTATGGATGTTTGTGACGCGGAACAAGAGTAATGCATCAATCTCATCAGTTTTATACAATGATTTACGCCATGACTTAGGACAGTGTAATAACATATCATACGTTTTTTTACAATAACATTAGATCCTGTTCAGTATATCGGGTTTGACACAGATATGTTGGTAGGTAGGAAGTGCAGTCACACTTGTTGTCATGAATTTAATTTCCTGTTGCTTGATAAAGTTCAGTACCTAGATGTCATTATTGAGTACGTACGTATATATATATATATATATATATATATATATATATATATATATATATATATATATATATATATATATATATAATATTAGACCTTTACGAATCCTGACTAGCTACGAAGGCATTCGGAAGAGTTGCATCAGTTCAGAAGACATTTCCTTTAATTTTTCTGTTACCCGTTATCACTGATAACCGAATGAGATAAGGCGAAAATAAAAGTTTGGAGATATTAAACATGAAATGACCTCGATATCTGAAAGTATGTCTTCGTTATTGGGTGATACAGAAAATGCGTAAAAAGATTGTGAGTCATTGTTTGTTTTCTTCGCTTTGGAAGACAAAAAAAAATTTAATTTCGAAACTTCCTACTGGTTTTGTAGCGTGAGAAGTAATGCCCATTGACAGTCTCTCTCTCTCTCTCTCTCTCTCTCTCTCTCTCTCTCTCTCTCTCTCTCTCTCTCTCTCTCTCCTCGTCTCACAATCGAGGAATATATGGTCGAGCCACAAACTTTCACTGAATTAGGTGTTTGTTTAAGTCGACTGTTCACGGTCGCAGTGAAGAGAGAGAGAGAGAGAGAGAGAGAGAGAGAGAGAGAGAGAGAGAGAGAGAGAGAGAGAGAGAGAGATTAATAACCTCTTCTCTGTTGTATCTACCTACTCTCGAGCTCACAAGGACATTCGACCTCACGCGGTGCACTGTAGGCATTACTTAAGGTTCTTTGCAGTGTCCGTTCCTCAGGCCCCTATATAGCTGCGCCCTCTTTCATTCCTAGTTTACTGTACCTCCGTTCATATTCTCTTTCCTCCATCTGACTTTCCTCAACCATATCTAACGATTGCTTCATAGTGCAACAGATGAATGACCTCGTAGGTCCCAGCTCTTGGCCTTTGGCCCGAATTCTATGTTCTGTTCTATTCAACGACCTCCGACTCAAACTCTCGAATCCGCAGCGGCCTTGGACGTGCTTTCGGCCGGACAAACGTCCGAATTAACGCCCTGTAATGAGGAAGAAGGAGCAGTAGGGGCAGAGGGCAAGCAAGCAGGCAAGCAGGCAAGCAGGAAACCCTGGATTTAGATAACTGCTGCTGCTGGCGCAGTCTGGTGCAAGCTGGTTGGTTGGGCAGTTTTTTTTTTTATCACCCGGTGCGGATTAAGTGATTGTCAGGGGAAGTGTCCGGGCTCGTTGTAGCTCAAGTGGCGAGAATTGGTTGTTGTCATCAATTTCTGGGTTGTTAGAAGTCACAGGGGATGGGGTTGTTGGCTGGGAAGGTGCGTTCAGCAATGCTTGGTGAAGCTGGACCCTTTAATTTGGGCGTTATAACCTTCCTTCGAGGGAATTCGATGTCGAAGAACCCTATATTTCGATTACAAATTCCCTGTTGTAACGTCTTCTTGATTGATTGATTCGGCTCTCTAACTGGCGTGACAACAGCTATGGTCATCGAGGCTTTAAAGTGGGTGTTGCAACCTGCACTTGAAGTGTTCAATTTAGAGCAAACTTCCTATTTTGATTAGAAAATCCCTGTTGTAACGTCTTCTTGATTAAAAAACCCCTATTGTAAACATCTTCCGGGACCGATTGACTGGGTTCTTTAACTGGCGTGACAACAGCTATGGTCATCGAGATCTGTCGTCCTTATCAAGAGAAGAATAAACGACCTCTTGATGACACTTACCGCCGTTCAGCTTAGCTGGCCTTTTGCCAGCACACGGGCTTTTGTAGGTCACAGGAAATTGTTTTATTGGGACGGTAAAGATTAGATTGATATGACCTTTCTTCTAGAACGAGGCTGTATGCGACAATTTTGGGGCTGTCCGGGTGTACTGTGACTCGGGAAGTGTTGAATGGCCGTCTCAGTGTCGTAGGTGAAGTGTTGTTTTACTCTTCCCTTGCATCCACGAGTTGCTTTCACTCTCAAATTGATTTGTATCCATGTGGCTTCGTTTTCAAATTGATTTATATCCAGGTGATTTCTCTTTCAAAATATTTTTTTAACCAACTGGTTTCGCATTCAGGTTGATTTATTTCCATGTGGTTTCAGGTTCGAGTTGCTGCATATCTATGTGGTTTCACTTTCAAATTTATTTATAACCATGTGGTTTCCCTTTCAAATTGATTATCATCCTTGTGATTTCAATTGCAAATTTATTTATATTCACGTGGTCTCAATTTCAAGTTGCTTTGTATCCACGTGATTTCAATCTGAAATTGACTTATATCCACGTGATTTCACTTTCAAATTGATTTATATCTATATGATTTCACTTTCAAGTTGATTTATATCCATGTGATTTCCCTCACAGGTTGTTTTATAGCCATGTGGTTTCCCTTTCAAGTTGTTTTATATCCATGTGGTGTATATTTCAAGTTGTTTTCTATCGATGTGGTTTCAGTTTGAAGTTGCTTCATATCCACGTGGGTTCCAGAGTTGAAATCAGTCACGATACTCATACTGATTCAATCCTTACTCATACCATATAAATTTGGGGTCCCGTTTTGACAGACTGAGACTGACAACAGACCCTGAGGCCTCAGTCACAAGTTTCATAAATCGTCACAGGGTCGTATATACCAACGCCACCTACTATTCATGGATAGCCACCCAAAATTGAGAGTAAGTCAAGCTAATACCCAATTGTTTCTCCGAAACTGGCGTTACAAAGTAAAGGTCAACGACCCGGAGTTCCTCGTGTCGAGTTTACGGAACTATGAATGCGAAATTTTGCGCAGATGTCATACTGAGATTTTTTTTTTTTTTTTGCGATGTAACACTTGGTTTCAAAACAGCTGTGTTGGTTGAATAATAAGAAGTCCCATTCGTCGTTTCAAGAGGTTTTCTTCGTTTGAAGAATTCTGGATGATTTTAGCAGTGATATAATTCTTTCTTAGCGTAGGTATATTTTGGCAATATATATATATATATATATATATATATATATATATATATATATATATATATATATATATATATATATATATATGACAAAAAACTGACTAGACATTATGAAGGCAAAGTGTACCAGGAAGAAGCTTTAGGATAACAACGTTATCCTACCATAAAACTAGAAGGACCAGCTATAAACCCTTTGGTGTTTATCGTAATAATGGAAGAACTACAAAGACTTGCAGAAAAGGGGTTCTTTGGGAGCTGCTACATGCAGATGACCTAGTGCTCGAAGCAGGATTTGAGTAAGGGATTAGGGGAAAAGTTTGCAAGGTGAAAGAGTGGATTTGAGAGGGAGGGACTAAAAATCAGTGTAAACAAAGCAACGCTAAGGTCCCTGGAAAGGACACAAAGGGAAAATAACTGTCAGGAAAGTGGCCACTTGGTTTTTGTGGGAAAGGTGTCAGGGTGAACTCTGTACTGTGTACACCAAATGTGATAGATGGTGTCCCAAGAGTTTAGCATCACAAAACATGTCAAGTAAGAAGTTTCCATGCTTGAATTGCATCACAAGAGCAATTTGATGAGAGAGGGAAGTTGAGACCCTTATTGTGATAGTTAGGTAGGTCACAGAAGAGGTAGAGCTTCTCTGTTACTGTTGGAACACTGTACAGTGAAGCTGAAGTTCAGAGAGCGGTAAGAAGCTGCAGCATGAACGAACTAGAGCAGATAGCTAGACTACTGGTGAAAATGCCTCTTTAGTAGATGGTAGAGACAGTTTATGCTGTACAGGTATTGCTATTGTATGCATCACCGTCAACACATTACGAACATACAGCATACGCACAGCCAAATGGCTACCGCATGCCGCGACATCACGCGTTCTGTAGCAGGCCACATACCCAGTCCCACATGAGTGGCACTCATACTGGTTACTGCTGAGCCCCCCCAATCTAATCGTTGACATATCCTTGCAGCCCTATTTACTGCCTTTGATTGACAGCTTGAGTGAGGGGAGTGAGGGGTGGGGAGGAGGAGGAGGACGAGGAGAGTATGCCCTCATGTTGCCTTGCCAGCAGGTGGTGTCCTGTCCTGTGTGGTGGTATGGGCGGCTGGCTGGCTGGCTGGCTGGCCTGTAGGTTAGAGGATGTTTGGGGTCTGAGTGTCTGTAGGGTTTTTTGTTGTTGGTGAATGTTGCTTAGTTTCTCTGTCATTGCTGTGTTTGAGGTTTTGCCCCAGACACATTTTGCTGTTGTTGTTTTCTGCTGTTTGTTGTGCTTTTTCTCACACTGGTTCGGGTCTTAGGGATGCGACTCGTTCTAAATGATCTTGTGGCTTGTTCAGTGAGATCGTGTAATTAAGATAATGAAGATATTTTACTTGTTACCTAACTGATTAGGTATAATGGGACCTGTGTTTATATATGAAGCGCATCATGTTCTATAATTAGCATATTTTTCATAAAAATATGTCCTTTTCTTCAGACACTCCTTATATTTCAAGCTTAACGAGGTCTCTCTCTCTCTCTCTCTCTCTCTCTCTCTCTCTCTGGAAAATGTGTCGGCTTACACAATGAGTGAAAGGAAATACTGTCCTAAGCCTCAAACAACTACACTGAAGTCGTCTCATGGAATCAGAGGTCTGTGGCTTTTATCAGTGTAACCTAACAGGTGATTCTGTATCCTGTTTTAAGGGTCCATGACAAAGGGGTTATTGTTGATGGGGGCAGGGGTGAGGATTGCTTAGTTAGGTTGACAGTTAGCATTTATTGGACTTCCCTTTTAGGCACTAGCCCCTAGAATGGTGAACTTTTTATTCAGCATCCCTTCTAGATGTTAAGTCTCTAGAATGTTGAACTTTTCGTTGAACATCACTTCTAGGTAGTCTCTAGAATGTCGAACATTCTGGAACTCCCTTCTTTCCTCCGTGTTTCACGAGTGAACTCACTTTCCCAACTCGAGTGGGTGGCTATTTACTGCCTGAGACAGGAATGTCCAAGAACAGAAAGATGGCACTGAAATGATTTTTGGAATCGTGAAACTTTCAATATTGCGTCATCGGCATTGACAGATTAATTCAATTGGTTAAGTTGGGTTATTAGGTTGACTCAACCGGTCAACCCAATCACCGGTTGAGATGGATCCCGCGGTTGCATCTTGTGTCAGGTGTTCAAGTCTGACAGCTACCATTCAGAGAGAATTACCTGTTCAATTTGCCCATTGTTTGCATTCAGTGTACCTAGATGTTGGGCTGTAAGTGTGCTGTATGTTTGGTCGTTTGAATTTATGGAGGTTTTTGAATATTGTCGTCAAGTTTGGTTTGTGTATCGCCAGGCAGGTGTATACAGTATGTATATGTATGTATGTATATGTAAAGAGAGAGAGAGAGAGAGAGAGAGAGAGAGAGAGAGAGAGAGAGGAAAATGGTCTGCCATCTTACATGGACACAATGAAATATGCCCATGCAAGAGGCCTCACCATTTCTCTCTCTCTCTCTCTCTCTCTCTCTCTCTCTCTCTCTCTCTCTCTCTCTCTCTGCGGCCACAACTCCACACGTCCTCATTAATAAAGCAGTTCCACCACCACTCGCTGGGTAATGAATAATTTCCGTGATATCAGGCTTATTAATGACGTCACGGCGTTGTAGCCCCGACTGGTGAATGGCTAGATTTCACTCGGCCATATGGCGAGGGGAAGTTGGCATTGACCTTTGTAACTGCACCTCCAGTCTCTTGAATGGGTTAAGTCATTCGGATGCTGCACCAGACCTCCTGTGTTCATAACAGTGCCTGGCTTTAGGTGATGCTTCTTTTTGGTTTTTCATGTCTATGAATTCTTTAGTCGTGTGTTTGTATTCAGAGTACCTGTAGGTCCTCAGAAAGGTGTAACATTGTGGATTATTGTAGATGCGTTTGTAAGTTTTCAAGATGATGGGAGTATAACAATCAGATGCGTTTTTGAACAAACTTCCAGAGAGTTGTTTGTTTGTATACGTTCGCCATAGCCATCAATCAGGCATAGCATTCTCGTACGTCCTGTGTATAAATATAAAAAAAATAAAACTATTGAAGGGGCTAGCTAGTGAAAAAAGTTTCATAGCCATTTACTTGCTAAGTGTCTCAGCACATTCTTGCCTTCGTGCCCGTCTCGGTTTGGGCATCCATATGCTGTCGTAGTCCCTGCATCATGAAAACACTCCTTGAATGGCAAATCTTACTGAAATTCATCAGAGGTGCGTTTTTGTACGTATAGTCTTGGCCGGGCCACCTCGCCTGGTGGGCGTAGGGGAAGGTGTAGATGTTCATTGTGTTTTGACGAACTGGAGTATCCCTTTTTTTTTTTTTTTACCTTTAAAGTTTTTGAGTTTTCCAGTCAGAATGTCTCAGTTTTTGATGATCTGTAATATATCAAAATTTCAGCTGTCTACATTGTCAGATTTTCCAGCCAAATTTCCTCAGAAGATGAGCTGATTAGTAGCTCTGAATGATATCAGAATGTTTGAGGCGTATTTTCTCAGAATGGGGGAAAAATGGCTTATGCCAGTTCATCAAAGTAGGGACGAATGAATCAGTTTTTCTTTGTGGTCTTTGTGCCTAGAGGATAACCTTGACTGAATCTGTAATCCTGTATCAGCGTAGATCTGTCGGCTGGAGGAACAAAGGCTTTGGTGTGTGTGAGTCACTAACTAACAGGGTTGCCCCATTCCTGTCTATAATATTGTTGTCAGGTTTCCATCTTATCTTATACCTCGTCCTTTGGTAGCTTTGTGATCTGGGAAAAACAGAGCCCTTGGGTGATGGTAACAGTTGATCAGCCCCACACTTATATTTGTAAATAAGTTCAGATCTCCTTCTGTTCTCCAGTAACTTCTGCAGTGGACTGGCGTCCTCTGTATCAAGCAGGTGGCCACTAGTTGTATCTCATTCTCACCGAATCTCAAGCATCCCTCTCACAGAGGTGCTACATCCGGGAAGACGAATATTCCTTTTTAGGACTTTTCTAATTTGGTATTGCGTTTGGTATTCTGCTAAGCGTGCTGTTGTTCACCAGGCGTCTTCTCTGGGCCTGTTGTGTCATGCCGTTGCTTTTGGTATTCCTGAAGTTTCAGCCTCGTTTGTTGATTGTAAGTTCTGGAGTTTATAGTAATACGTCGAGGCTCTGTGACAATGGCCATTAATTCTCAAGGAGAATGAATGAGTTTGCCCAAAAATACATAAGTAAATAGATTAATCAGTCAGTCAAGAATGTACAGCCGATCTGTCACAGAGAGTCGAGTTTCTCCAGAGCCCCTGTTTCAGATTCAGTGCTTCCTTTTGAGAGATTTAATTTTTGTTTTTTTGGTAAAATAGAATTTCATTTGACAAATTCGAACTTCATGTATTTTACAGAATCATGTTCGTTTGGCAACTCCAGTTTCTTGAGCTGCTTTGAACCAGATGTGGTTGCCAGCACAAAGTAAATTCTTCTAGTCTTCATTTTTTGAGATTTAATTTTCCTTTTTGATGGTCAAACAGAACTTCCTTTGAAAAAATCGAACTTCACTTAGTGTACAGAATCATCTTTTGGCAAATTCCAGTCTGTGGGGTGTCACGTAGTCTCGATCCCCAATTCACAGTGCATTTGCATCTCGATGCATTAATTCCTTTTTTGTTGAGTTCTGTCCCCGTAGAAGACCTTGTTTGACGTCTGAGAGCTTCCAGTTCCAGCGTCTCTTCTTCATTGAATTTCCAGTTTTGTTCGGAAGTTTGTATATTCTGGTCTTGCAGTTCGTGTGTGGTTCGTCTTGGGCGAGGTGGCCCAGGGACGTTCATGGTCCAGTTTTGGGCGTGGAGAGAGAGAGAGAGAGAGAGAGAGAGAGAGAGAGAGGTTGTGTCTAAATTATACAAAATAATATGACAATGCGTAGATGTATGGATGCGTGTTTTGTGTGTGAGAGTGAGTGTGAGAGAGAGAGAGAGAGAGAGAGAGAGAGAGAGAGAGAGAGAGATTGTGTCTTAAAATATACAGAATAATATGACAATACTTAGATGTATGAATGCATGTGTGTGTGTGTGTGTGTGTGAGAGAGAGAGAGAGAGAGAGAGAGAGAGAGATTGTATCTAAAATATACAGAATTATATGGCAATACGTAGATGTACGAATGCTTGTGTGTGTGTGTGTGTGTGAGAGAGAGAGAGAGAGAGAGAGAGAGAGAGAGAGAGAGAGAGAGAACTGAAGATTTGATACTCAAGCTGGTACCAGTCACCTGCCGGGACAACATGATAGAGCGGACACTTTCCGGGAAATAAATGAAAAATCTGTCATTTTTCACCGCGTTTAAATAAGAAGCTTTAATTAGCTATGAATATGGAAATGTTAAGAGCAAATCTGTTTTAATACGGTCTTGTATTTTTTGTTTTCAAGGTTTGATGAGGTGTTTCGTGGTGGGGGGAAAATCTCGATGATATTTTCTGTCTAGTTTATTCATGCTTGCATATAGCTTGGTTGATTGGTTTGCTTTTCTTGCGTCTGATCTATCTGCCTCTTTGTGTGTCTGTCAGTAAGCTTGTTCAGAAACTTATAGAATTATCATTATTATTATTACTCAGAAGATGAACCCTATTCATGCGGAACAAGCCCACCACAGGGGCCATCGACAGGAAATTCTCTAAGCTTCCAAAGAATATGGCGTTCATGAGAAAGAAGTAACGGAAGGGAATGGGAAATCGAAAAAGAAGAGATATCAGTTATTGAAAGAGAAAAGAATAAATGAGCAAAGTTAATAAATAAATAGATAAAAATTGAATTAAATTATTAAAATACAGGAGAAAAGTCTTGAGGGTAGTAATGCGTCGCATCTTCGCTTGAACTTCTGAAGTTCCTGTTGCCCGACATTCTCAGTAGGAGGCTGTTCCACCGTCCAACGGTGTGAAGGGGGGGGGGGTTGCTAATTAAAGGTCTGAAGGTGATAGAGGTGGGGCAGACTCACCTGCATTCTGTAGGTCGGTTTACCTGTCAAGTACAGGCAGATTTAGCAGACCAGTGTAGGTTGGCTTAGATGTTGAATACAGGTCAGTTCACAGTCGGTGGTAGGTTGACTTAGCTGTTGAAGACAGGTCAGTTCAACAGTCGATGGTAGGTCATTCAGCTATAGGGCACAGGTTTGAATTGTCGAGTATTGGGTCGATTTAACTGTCGACTATAGACCGTTTTAACTCGATTATAGGTCGGTGCAACTTTTGACAAAGAATTGCCCAGTCTCTGTGTCTTCCAATAGTTGACAGTCTGATGGGGGTCCTATGTAAATGATTTCATCTAAGTCCATCAGACTTATTTCAGTTTTTTATATATCCTGCTATAACACACTCCTTAGTAGAAGCAAGAACAACCTATAGTGGAGCCTTATTAATAGGGAATACTTACAAATAAGACTTAAATATTGAATACCTATCAGTAGGGCTTATAAGATTGACTGTCGCGTTATATTCCATTCTTGGTTGGCAGCCAGAAATCTGTTTGCTAGATAAAGCTTTTTAAGACTGAGTGTGCATACTAAAAAGCCTGGTTTCTAGATGCTGTGTGAATCTAGATATCTAGATACATGGAATGCTATTGTTATTGTATTTGCTTTTGGTATTTTTTAAAAATTTCTAACCCCAAGTCTGTGATTGTTTGTTGATAATTCAAGATGCGTCCGGATTTCTTGAACGTATGTTATTTATTATTATTTTTTCTAGAGACTGTGGCTCTGTGATTGCATGATCGTTGTTTTTTATATTGCTATTGCATGTTTTCCTTAGCTTTGATTGGTGGTTGCATGTTGTTGGCGATTTCTGTGGCCCGGAATGTGGATTTTTTTTTTTTTTTTTTTTTTGGCGCATGTTCTGTAATGCTACATTGAATGTTGAGTGGTCGCATGATCATTTTAGTGTTTGAGAAGGTTTTTAATGTTGGTTGGTATTTAAAAATGGCGAGGTTTTCGTCACTGAATGTTTAAATGTTTGGTGTTATTTAAAAAAAAAGTTCATCAGTGTGGTTGCATGAGTAATATATATTTTTGAGAAAAAAGGTTTTTGTGATTGCATGTTATCACAGATAAATAAAATGAATTTATGCTTTAACTATTCTTAAGGTTTATTTTAAGCGTTGTATGTAAGGATATACAAAGGATGTATTTGTTTATATAGGAGATATATAATATATTATATGATAAAATTGTTTTTTTTTTGTTATAATTACTAATCATCTTTCATTATAGACACAAACAGGGTGAACGAGAAATTTCTGAAGTGGTCTCACTTTTAAAAAGATATCGGCCTGGAATTGAAATATGGTTATATTATTAATTTTTTTTATGTATTTTGGCTTTAGATAACAAAAATAAAAAATCCACTTGACGATGAGAAGCCTATATGATATTTTTCTTATTCCTTTTTCTTGTCTTTAATTTGATATTAGTTTATTCTTTTTTTTTTTATCTCATGATTCCTGATGACCATTTCTGTTTACTTAGTTTCGTCGGTCTGTCTGTCTCTCTCTCTCTCTCTCTCTCTCTCTCTCTCTCTCTCTCTCTCTCTCTCTCTCTCCTACTTACGCGAGGGAAGCGAGCTTTTCTCTCTCTCTCTCTCTCTCTCTCTCTCTCTCTCTCTCTCTCTCTCTCTCTCTCTCTCTCTCTCTCTCTCAGGCTTATCAGCGCCATGTGCTATTCACTTTTCCCTTATTCCCTTATGACCATAATTATCGTTTGATGGGTTTTTTACGAGTCAGGACGATAATCCTCATCCTCTTGCCTCATTCATTCCGTCTTCCCGTTCATTCCTTTTCTCTCTTTCGTAATGCCTTCTCTCGTTTACGTATATTTTGCTTTTTTATTGATTTTAAGTCTTATTTTTCATTTTTTATTGCATTATTTAAGTATTTCTGCGTCATCTTTTTGCGTTTATGCTTTTTTTTTGTGATCCAGCTCTCTCTCTCTCTTCTCTCTCTCTCTCTCTCTCTCTCTCTCTCTCTCTCTCTCTCGTAGCTCTGCTCCCATACAGGCAACAGCTATTTAAAAATAGTTCCAATTATAAACGCTTCCTTGTCACAGTGCTCGGGCCTTCTCTCTCTCTCTCTCTCTCTCTCTCTCTCTCTCTCTCTCTCTCTCTCTCTCTCTCTCTCAAATGGCAAGGTGCGTCGAAGGAAGAAGTGGGAAGTGTTTAATCTCGCCCTCAAGTGGGCTAACAAAAGATGAAATGGAGCATCTAGGTAGCTTTTGGTCTGGTGTGTCTGCCATGCTCGGCTGCAATGCTCCTTTATATATATAATTTATATTTGTGTGTGTGTATTTAAACAGGCTACAGTTGTGAAAGCTTCGTGTGTAAGGCTTCATTCATAACCCAGCGATTAATGGATGAACTTGGCAGATATTGTTGTTTTTGAAGTGGTAAAACCTTTCTGTGTGTCTCTGTGTCCATTAACTGATTCCAGCAGAAAGAGGCGATGCATTTTATTGATCCGTGTATTTTTGGAATGACGCAGTTTGTTGTGACGTAATTGCCAGAGGCGGTTGTAGAATGTAAAATAATGTTTTGTTGTGAGTTGGGGGTTGTTTGCGCGCTAAAATTGGTGTGAATGTGCCTATTCAGAGTGTGTGTGCTTCTGTAAAAGTATTCTGTTGGCAGCGTTGTATGAATGATGCAATACTTTGTATTTACTTTTCAATTAGATTTCATCAAGACTTTTTCACACATTCTCGTGTTTCGTTATGGTGTTATGGTGCTCTCTCTCTCTCTCTCTCTCTCTCTCTCTCTCTCTCTCTGTGTGTGTGTGTGTGTGTGTGTTTGTGCTCTGTCAGTGTGTGCAGTTCTGCTGACGAAATCATTTCCTACAGCTCTGTGAAGATCCAGCTATCTCTTGAGTTTTGTGTATGCTTTTATCTTCGCGTACGAGTTACCAGTCAATAAAACCACCCTTTCAAAGATGAAACCGAAGAGTTTGCCTCCTGTTTAAGAGTCCGCGGAGGTTGGAACAATATTGGAACAATATTAAAGCATTCCGGTTGATTCTCATTTGATCCGTGAGGCATTGTATGGCTTCAGAAAGAGCTTCGTCAGTGGCCGAGAGAATTGTTTTGTTTTCTGTGTCTGCAGGGTGTTTTTCTGTCTTCGTTTTGTGTGTTTTATTTGTCTCCTTCTTCTTCTTCTTCTTCTTCTTCTTCTTCTTCTTCTTCTTCTTCTTCTTCTTCTTCTTCTTCTTCTCAGGTTTGTCTGTTTGCCTGCGTGTTGTTGAAACGAAGCGGGAGGCAGATATGTTTTTTTATTGGTGAACTTTCTAGGAGACGGTTATTCAGTGATCTATCTGCTTTAGCCATGTTTCATGAAGACCAGTGAACATCTCTAGATAAAGCTTGGTGAAAACATTTATTGGGTGATCTCTCTCTCTCTCTCTCTCTCTCTCTCTCTCTCTCTCTCTCTCTCTCTCTCTCTCTCTCTCTCGTTAGCAAGATATCGGGAAGGCCAGTGAACGATTATTGATCAATTTTGGTGAAAATGTACATTAGGTGACCCCTTTGTATAGGCAATTTTTTCCATGATTTTTTTTTTATATTTACTGGATTTTAATATACTTTTTTGTAATAATACCAGTCCTTCTGTTGGTTTTATCCACATCCTGGAAATTGATGAGATTGATTGGTGGATTTCAATGACATTTTGTGGAGTCATTGGCTGTAGGTCAAGGAATATTTAATTAGATTTTAATATTGATTCAGATAGAGGTGGGGATCCAGGGATCCTTTTTAATTTGGGGGGGGGGCGGTTAGGATCTTCTTACGGGAGGTCGGGGGTAAGTAGGCGCAATCGAGTTTTCTGTACAGCCGCGGTCCATAAAACTCAGCCACGTCCGGTGGTGGGCCGTGCTGTTGATACCTGTGGCGGAGGCAGAAGCACGATTATGGCTAACTTTAACCTTAAATAAAATAAAAACTACTGAGGCTAGAGGGTTGCAATTTGCAATGTTTGATGACTGGAGGGTGGGTGATCAACATACCAATTTGCAGCCCTCTATCCTCAGTAGTTTTCAAGATCTGAGGGCGGACAGAAAAAACGTGCGGACGGACAGACAGATTATAATAGCAAACATCATCTAATTTCTTAATGAAAATCGAATTTAATGTAATTGAACAATCGTTAGGACTTCTGTCAGTAGGCCTACCAGTGATTATTTTAATTGATTAATTATTAGGGCCTTCTATAATAGGCCCACCAATGTCTATTTTTAGACTGACCTATGAAAGTCTATAAATAGATGCGTTTTGCACGGAGGCCTGCGCATGCGCACTGATGGTGCTGTATTGAGCGGTTTGGGAGTGAATTCTTGTTATTGATTCTCTCTCTCTCTCTCTCTCTCTCTCTCTCTCTCTCTCTCTCTCTCTCACGAAAAAGACTCTCCTCAACTCTCTCACATACAGAAAAAGACTCTCTCAACTCTTCCACATACAGAAAATTTTTCTTCTCTCTCTCTCTCTCTCTCTCTATCTCTCTCTCTATATATATCTCTCTCTCTCTCTATATATATATATATATATATATATATATATATATCCTTAGGTTATATACAAATCTTGGATTATATGTATATATCATATTATTATATATTACAAACCTATGATATATACCAAAATATATTTAATATATATATGTGTGTGTGTGTGTGTGTGTGTATACAGTATATCCTTCAGGTTTGTACCACTTATCTTGGGATTAGTTTGATACGCAGTCATCATATTCAGCAATTCGTGGCTTTTATAATCATTCTTTTACAAACCTGTTTTGCCGGATATTTTTGGTAGAAGGATGGAATTACATGTTTTTTGTTTTCCATACCAAAAGAAAAGCCCTTTAACCAGATTTATCATAGCCAGCGTTGAGGGATGTGTGGAGAGCTGTGGTCTCAGAGCAGAAGAAGAAGAAGAAGAAGAGAAGGAAAAAGAAGAAGAAGAAGAAGAAAAGAAGAAGAAGAAACCTTTGAAACATGTTATGCAATGGCTGGTATTGCACTGCAATTGACGTGGCTTTTTTGTTTGCTATTCTTTTGAGGCCGACGGGAGGGGCGTGCCGATTGGTTTTACCGGATATTTTTTGGTAGAAGAAACTTCAACGCATCTTTCACTTGTTTTATTTAAGGTTAAAGTTAGCCATGATCGTGCGTCTGGCAACGGTATAGGACAAGGCACCACCGGGCCGTGGCTGAAAGTTTCACGGGCCGCGGCAACTGCAGCATTACACGCTGTACAGTAAACTCACTTTGTTTATTTAAGATGAAGTATCATCCAGTAAGATATGTATTATCGTAATTTATTTTCTTAATGTCTAGGCCAGACCTGATGACCGTAAGAAAGTTTAAAGACGCAACATTTTGTTTTGACAGTTTCAATCTCAGTCTGTTCATTGTGGCGTGAAAGACTGCGCTAATGAATCGTTTCACTTGTTCTCTATCATTCCCCTTTTCATTCCCTTCGATAACAACCGCCGTTTGGGTCAAGTTTTAGAAAGTACTTGCTTGTTCTTAGTACTTCCGCCAGCGATGTCGGGAGAAAGTTACATAGTTTGTGATTCATTTTTATTTGTTTTTCTGCATGTCTTCGATATATCTCAAAACATAATCAAGGTATTTCAGTGGAATTTTGTGGAGGGACGGGCTGTTGGCCACACGACACATGAGTGGATTTTGGTCCGAATCCGGATCCGGATCTTTGAAAAAGGAGCCTGTAGAGGAAGAATAAGCCTTGTTGAATTCCTCGATGTATTCTCAAAATATAATTGAGGTATTTCAGTGGAATTTTGTGGAGGGATGGACTGTTGGCCACACGAAACATGAGTGGATTTTGGGCTGAATCCGGATCCGGATAGTGGATTCTGGTGGGAATCCGGATCCGGGTACTGGGTTTTGGTTCGAAATCAGATCCGTATGGTGGATTTTGGTTCGAATCCGGATCCATATGGTGGATTTTGCTCCGAAATCGGATCTGGGCAGTGAATTTTGGTTCGGGATCGGATCTGGATATTGGAATTTGGTCATAAACCGGATCCTGATAACGGATTTTGGTCCAAAATCGGATCCTGATAGTGGATTTTGGTTCGAATCCGGATCTAGATAGTGAATTTTGGTTCGGAATCAGATCTGGACATTGGAATATGGTTCTAATCCGGATCCGGACAGTGGATTTTGGTCCGAATCCGGATCCGGATAGTGGATTTCGCTCCGAACCGGACCCGGATCCTTGAAAAGGGGGATTGTGGAGGAAGCATATGAGTTGCTTAGCCACTTAACCCTCACTGATGAAACAGCCACAGAAACTGAATTCACTAAACAACAAAAATATCTCATTGCCTCATTGACAAGAGAACCTGATACATAAATAATGCAGTTTTTATGGATCGATAACTCGAGTGAATGACGAAGGCCCCTTGTGGGTGTGCGGGGATCGATTTCGGCTCATTCAGAGGTGATGGATGTTTGTGCGTGTTTGTACGTGTGTTTGCGTTTGGGCGTATCTGATGATGTCTCTGTGAAGCTGACTACGGGATTTTAAATCGGTTATGTCCTTTTATTTTTACTGAACCTCCGTTCTTATTCTCTTTCTTCTATATGACTTTCCACCATATTCAGTTTTGAATGGTACCTTTTTTTGTACTTTATGTGTTTTTTTTATTATATTTTTGTACTTACGTTCTTCTAACTTCCTCTGTTTTATATTAGAACGTTTTTGAAAGCAGTGGAAATGATAACGTAAATCTTCTTACTGAAGTTGATTATATATATATATATACACGAGAGAGAGAGAGAGAGAGAGAGAGAGAGAGAGAGAGAGAGAGAGAGAGATGCAATCACTCACAAATCCTCTTCGCTGTTACGATAGCGTATATAGTCGTATACCATGATTCGATTTTTGCGTTCCCCTCAGCTACCACTCTCTCTCTCTCTCTCTCTCTCTCTCTCTCTCTCTCTCTCTCTCTCTCAATTGATTTCCCCCGTACTTACGCTGCAGCTGCGTTGTTTGCAATGTTGCCGGGATAGCAGTGCAATGGCATGGCCGTGATAATCTTTTGGTCTCGTAGCTTTGCAAGAATCGCTGTCTCTCTCTTTCTCTCTCTCTCTCTCTCTCTCTCTCTCTCTCTCTCTTAGGTTGTTGGGGAGGGAAAGACGGGGAGGTTCCCCCCCATGGGAAATGGGGAGAGGAGGGGGGACATGGGAAAGGGGGGAGGGGGAAGTCTTAGATGTCTTTTCGCCTTATTATCAGTGTTCGTTATATGGAGGTCTGAGCAGAAGTCGATGAGTCATTCTCTCTCTCTCTCTCTCTCTCTCTCTCTCGTTTATTGGAGAGTGAAAAAGCTCTCTTATTAATAAGGTTTAACTACGCGTTTATAAACATATTAAAAAATTGCCGTGCTTTCATCGAGAGAGAGAGAGAGAGAGAGAGAGAGAGAGAGAGAGAGAGAGAGAGAGAGAGAGAGAGACTGACTTCCCATCTCACGCCCTCTTCTTGACACTCTTCGTCATTAGCGTGTCCTCTCCTATTTCCCCTTCTATTGTTTTCTTTGGTTGCCTCTTCTCGAATTCTCTCTTATCTCCCCATTTTTATTCTCTTCCTTTTTCATCTCCCCCAAGTTTCAGGCTTCTTCTGTTTCGTTCCAGGATACGCGATCCAGTTACTCTCCTTTCCCCTCTCTCTCTCTCTCTCTCTCTCTCTCTCTCTCTCTCTCTCTCTCTCTCTCTCTCTCTCTCTCTCTCTCTCTCTCTCTCTCAGACGTATGAATATGAGCACACTCATTTATTTGAGTGAAAAGTCTCTCTCTCTCTCTCTCTCTCTCTCTCTCTCTCTCTCTCTCTCTCTCTCTCTCTCTCTCTCTCTCTCTCTCTCTCTCTCTCTCTCTCTCTCTCTCTCAGACTTATAAATACGAGCACACTTTGAGTGAAAAGTCTCTCTCTCTCTCTCTCTCTCTCTCTCTCTCTCTCTCTCTCTCTCTCTCTCTCTCTCTCTCTCTCTCCTGCCATGTGTTCACATACCAACTTCGCGAATTAGATGACTCAGCCGTCACGTGGAATAACACAGGAAGGGGTTGTATTTTTTTATTACTGGGGGTTGTTTGAGGTTGTGAAGGTCTGGAGACTGGGGAGAGGTTGTTCGTGGGGTTGGTAATTGTGGGTTTTGTATAAGGGTTGTGATTCGCTTTGCACCGGAAGAGGTCTGTTGTTTAGACAAAAATTTCGTTATATTTAGGAAGCATTCCTTTTTGTGGTTTTCATAATAATAATAATAATAATAATAATAATAATAATAATAATAATAATAATAATAATATTTCTCGTAATAATAATAGTAAAAATTATAATAATACTTTTCATAGGAATAATAATAATGATAATATTTTTCACATTTATAATAATAATAATAATAATAATAATAATAATAATAATAATATCATCTTTTATTCGCTATCATTATTATTATCATAATTATTTCTTTTCAGTGTATTTTTTTGTATTATTTTTATTTCGTGTTCACCAACATTCCTTTTCTTCTTCTTCTTAATTTTATTACTATTATCAATATTATCATCCTTGCCTCTGTTAGTTATTATTATTATTATTATTATTGCCACAAATTAAATCCTGACCTACATATTTGCACAGTCGCTTTTATCCAGGCAGAAATAGACGAAGCGCGTGGTTTTCCCTTAATAATTAATCCCTTGTCCTTTCACGATTAATTGAAAGGAGAAAGCTAGTTCTCTCTCTCTCTCTCTCTCTCTCTCTCTCTCTCTCTCTCTCTCTCTCTCTCATAAGCTTTCATACAGCTACGTATTGTCAAGTTGTCCTACATATTTTAGACACAACTCTCTCTCTCTCTCTCTCTCTCTCTCTCTCTCTCTCTCTCTCTCTCTCTCTCTCTCTCTCTCTCTCTCTCCTCACCTGCATCCTGAAAAACAAAGGTGTTGACATTATCTGACGTCGCTTCTTATTGCATTCGTGTGGCGAGCGACAACTTTACAGCGACAAATTTTCACCGGCACTTTTTTTTAGCGACACTTTTTTTTCTTTTTTTAGCGACACCTTTTTTTTTTAGCAACACCTTATTTTAGCGACAGGTCTAAACAGCGTCTAAGAACGGCAGCTATTCAGCAAACAGTTTGTTTAACGACAAAAGCGGCAACTCCGAAAGAAAATGCTTGATAATTCCGTATCGACAACTCGTAAAAAAAAAAAAAAGGCATCTCTGTAAAAAAAAAAAAAAAAAAAAAAAAAGACAATTTCGCGACAAGCGACAAGTCTTCAGCGACGCCCAAAAGCGACTGTCTCTCAGGGGCCAGCTTTCCCCTTTGATCTCACCGCTCCGGGCGAATTTAGGGGGAGATATTTCATTTAAACTTTGAGGCTGAAAGAAAAAAAGTAAAAAAAAAGTCACATAATTCTGATGAATACCCAAATACCCCCATTGCGTCTGGGCATGGGATTTGAGAATGCATTTCAGAATAAGGTTTGCTCTAGGTCGACTTATTCTAGGATAAAGATAATACCCTGTTGACGTTGGATTATATTTTGGGATTTGTTTTTTTTAGTATTTCCGGGTTAATGCGCCAGAAGGTGGGATTAATGCTGAATCTTACGCTGGATTTAATTTAGTTTACTCAAGAATAAATTTGAAGTTTGTTTGGGTATAGGGATTTTTTTTATCTTATTTCTTTAAGTATAAAATAATATCTGCGCCACTAAATGGAATTACGTTTGTTTCAAAGTGGATTTATTTTAGGATTAACTCGGTATATCAAACTGGATTACTTTCTGGAGATTTGGGGATTTACCGTCTTATCCTGTTCCTTGTTTCCGAGAATTTTTTTTTTTATTAAATTTCAGAAAGTGGATTGAAATATAATTTAGTTAAATTTCAGAAACTGGATTGAAATATTTTTTAGTTAAATTTAAGAAAACTGGAATGAAATATATTTTAGTTAAATTTCAAAAACTGGATTGAAAAATATTTTAGTTAAATTTCAAAAACTGAATTGAAATATGTTTTAGTTAAATTTCACTGATTGAAATATATTGAAACGCATCAGAAACTGGATTAAAACGCATCAGTGTCTAATTGTTTTTTTAAACATGTGGAATGCATTCAAGATTTTATCGCTGGTATTTCAGCTGACGTTCAGAGATATCAATAGCTGACATTTTACGAGAATCAAATAGTCATGCTTGCTTCAACACTGTGATACAGCCCAATTCGATATCATGTTTCACATCAAGTAGCACTGCTTAAACCTTTATATAATTTCACTCGGGGAGTGCAAATGATGGATTTTTCACCCTGTTATCACAAACAATACAGGTTTCTAAATTAGTAGGTGTTACGTTCACCCAGGAAATAAAAATATTAGATTTTACCTCGGTAAGATTATAATTTCCGCCCTTGCGGGTCAGATAAGAATTCGCTTCCCCGTAGGGGGGTAGTGCCTACATTGCACCTCACGTGGTGCACTGTAGGCATTTCTTGAGGTTCTTTGCAGCGTCCCTTCCTAGCTGTAATGTCTTTCATTAAATTTTACTCTACCTCAGTTCATAGTCGCTGTCTTCAATTTGAATTTCCTTAACCCATTTTAGCAATTGATTCACAATGCAACTGAGAGGTTTTCCTCCTGTTACACCTTTCAAACCTTTTTACAGTCAATTTCCCTGTCACCGCTGAATGACCTCATAGGTCCCAGCGCCTGGCTTTTGTCCTCAATTCCCTATTCCTATTCCAATTCCCGAAACAGTCTCTCAGTCACTGTACAAGTCAATTCCTCCTGTTACGCCTTTCAGTCAATTTCCCTGTCAGCGCTGAATGACCTCTTAGGTCCCAGCGCCGAGCTTTTGCCCTCAATTCCCTATTCCTATTCCAATTCCCGAAACAGTTTCTCAGTCACTGTACAAGTCAACGACCTGATTGAATTCTTATGAAACCAGTTCTGTCCGGATGCTTGGCGCGAGGAATTTGGCACGTCCGGTATTCGGGTGTCTTTCCATTAAAACGCGATATATCCAGATTCCCGGACCGGGAATATTCCCGTGAATGCGTGACTGTCTGGACTGTCGAGTGAACCAGCCTGCGAAGTTAGTTCTTTGTTTTCGTTGTCTGAATTTGGAATTCTCTACGTTAGCTTGTGTTTGCATGTGGAGGTTATTGACACATTTTTATTGGTGTCTGTTCGTTTTTATACACTTTTTATTTTAGTTTCCTTTCAAATTTCCCGTTACCATAATTGATCACCTGACGCTTATTCATATTCATTGTTTTTTCATTATCACCCTAACACCTCATTGTAATAATGTAAGTGGTCATCTTTATACGCTTAGCTGCTGTACAGAAAACTCGATTGCGTCGAAGAAACTTCGGCGCAGTTTTTACTTGTGTTTTCTTGACAATCATAATTATTTATCATTCTCTGCTGGAAGGCTTACGCTAGGATTTTCGTAAGAAAGTTTAGGACCATTTATTATTATTATTATTATTATTATTATTATTATTATTATTATTATTATTATTATTATTATTATTATTCAGAAAATGAAACCTATTTTCAAAGCCACCCCAGGGTAAGAAAGTTTAAGACCATTCATTATTATTATTATTATTATTATTATTATTATTATTATTATTATTATTATTATTATTATTATTATTATTATTATTATTATTCAGAAAATGAAACCTATTCAGACGGAACAAGGCCATCAAAGGGACCACTGACTTGAAATTCTTGAAGCTTCCAAAGAGTATTAAGGTGTTCACTAGAAATAAGTAACAGGAGGTAAAGGGAACTACAGATTCGTTGGTCAAGATCCAGGATCTATAACCGCAACTTGATCGAGTGCTGGGAACTTGCGCATTCGGTTAAGCAACGTCCGGTTATCGGAACCCGGCTCTGCATTCGGTTAAGGAGCGTCTGGTTAGCGGAATGCGGCGCAGCCTTGGGAAAATATTCAAACGGGTTCCTTCTATGCTTATTTTGTCCTTCGTTCTTCAACCAGTGGTCGGCGTTTGCCATTCGATTGAAGCCAGCTGGAAAAAGGGACGAGAGAGAGAGAGAGAGAGAGAGAGAGAGAGAGAGAGAGAGAGAGAGAGAGAGAGAGAGAGAGAGAGAGAGAGAGAGAGAGAGAGCAATTTTTGCCGGTTGCAGACATTGGTCTGTGTTTATACTTGCCACTGGGTTGAAATCGGTTGGAATAAGGGACATGAAAAGGAATATGAGAGAGAGAGAGAGAGAGAGAGAGAGAGAGAGAGAGAGAGAGAGAGAGAAAGAGAAGAGAGAGAGCAATTTTTGCCGGTTGCAGACATTGGTCTGTGTTTATACTTGACTGGGTTGAAATCGTTTGGAATAATGGACATGATGAGAGAGAGAGAGAGAGAGAGAGAGAGAGAGAGAGAGAGAGAGAATCAAACCTACTTCTAGACGTCTGACCAGTCCATAAGGAGTCAATTATTATTATTATTATTAAAGTAGTTTAACCAGACCACTGAGCTGACTTTCAGCTTTCATAAGGAGCCAAGGTGTCTGGGTATGAGAGAGAGAGAGAGAGAGAGAGAGAGAGAGAGAGAGAGAGAGAGAGAGAATCAAACCTACTTCTATACGTCTGACCAGTCCATAAGGAGTCAAGGTGTCTGGGCATGTGTGAGAGAGAGAGAGAGAGAGAGAGAGAGAGAGATTGAACTTGTAAAAACACAAGCCCGTTCCCACACACATACGTATATAACAGCGAGACAGAGAGAAAAACGAGATTATTAACATTTGCACTAAAAGTGTCCGTGTGACATTGAATATTGCCGAGTTCACATACTCTTATAGAAGTGTATTTTCTCGTAATGTGTGTCCATGTTGGAAAAAAGGGGGTTGGGGGAGGGGAAGGGGGGTTACATTTAAATGGAGAAGGTAAGTCGCAGTATTGAAAGAGCTAAACGTCCCCCCACCTTCCACCCCCGGTGGGCCACGGTACCGTCATTAATCTTCCACAGGTAACGGAGGGCTGAGGTGCATGGAAAGTTTGCCCAAAAAGATGTTAAGAAATTGAAAGGAATTTGAAATTACATATTTGATGATGCAATTTAGGAAGACTTGAAAAATATCCAGGTTGCTACTTCAAACAGATGTCTTAACTTATTTTTATCGTCAAAAACCTATTTTAAATTATTAAACCACTTTCACAGGTTTGGTTCATCACAGAATTCGATATTTAAGATCTCGGATGTTAAAATACCTACAAATTTTTATATATAAACCAAAATCTTCAAATGCCATTTTGTAATTTACCTCTGAATGTATGTGCGTAGATATGTTGCAGAATGCTTAATATACTAGCTTCTTATTCATATTGAATGAAGGGTCTAAGTAAAACTAACGGCTAACTATTGGTTTAGCTACATAACTTTGATAATGATAATAAACAAGTAAAAAATGCGTCAGAGTTTCTTCGGCGCAATCGAGTTTTCTGTCCATCATATAATCAAGGCCACCGAAAATAGAAACTTTAACTACGGCCCGGTGGTGGCCTGGCCTATATCTTTGCCAGACGCACGATTATGGCTAACCTTAACCTTAATTAAATAAAAACTACTGAGGTTAGAGGGCTGCGATTTGGTATGTTTGATGACTGGAGGGTGGATGATCAACATACCAATTTGCAGCCCCTTAGCCTCAGTAGTTTCTAAGATCTGCGGGCGGACAGAAAAAGTGCGGACGGACAGACAAAGCCGGCACAGCAGTTTTCAGAAAACTAAAACCAAACATTATCCCGACATAAACCAAAAATTTCAGAGAAAAAAAAAGAGGGCATGGTACCGCCGGGCATTTTGCCCCGGGGTATTTATACCCTCGGGTACGCATAAGGCGTGTTGTTGAAGGGTTCCTGTCCCAGATATTCAAATATTCGCCTTTGTAGTGGGTTTGCGCTACCTCGTTCAATATCCGTTGCATGTTTAGCGCACATCTAGTGTTGACGTTTGCGCCTTCTGGTGGCTTTTGACATAGAGCTACGCGACTCTCTCTCTCTCTCTCTCTCTCTCTCTCTCTCTCTCTCTCTCTCTCTCTCTCTCTCTCTCTCACATTGTTTTGCTCATTCATCGATCTAAGTTTGTACGCGGACAAGTTTGTAAAATTTCTCTCTCTCTCTCTCTCTCTCTCTCTCTCTCTCTCTCTCTCTCTCTCTCTCTCTCTCTCTCTCTCTCTCAAAACAATAAAATACACAAGTTTAGACGACGGCTTTCAAACTCATGCAGAAAATAATTGCAGTTCCCGATCGGAAACGTTTCTTGCAGAATGGGCCCCCGGGTTTTTTCTTGCCAAGGGCGGTTTTCCCGGGGGGGAGAGAGAGAGAGAGAGAGAGAGAGAGAGAGGTGGAGAGAGAGAGAGAGGTGGTGGTGGGGAGCGTACGTTTTGCTGTACTGATTTTGTGCTACTTTTTTAAGTTTTGAGAGAGAGAGAGAGAGATTTGTATATTTTTCTCAAGTATATACATATATATATATATATATATATATGTATATTTATATTATATATATGTATAATGTATATATATATATGTATATACTGTATATGTATATATACTGTATATATATAAATTGAGAAATTTTGGTTAGTAAAGGTTTAATTAACAAACTGGAAGTACAAGAGAAATAAACAACAAACCTATTGATAGAAAAAAACAAATAAAACCATTTTTTAAGGCGTTAGGGAACACAAAAATCGAGAGAGAGTTCCGCAGGATTGGCGTAACTGCACGTTTCAGGAGTGCCGACCCACTTCCCTTCCTTAGATAAGGAATAGAGGGATTTGCGTAGATACGCATTTACGGGAGATGACGCATCGTCGAGATAAGACGGTGCCCTCAGAATCATTCTCGCTTACCCATTGAATAAGTGCGTTCCATCGGTCGCTGTCATGGCTAACGGGAAACCGTCGTGGGTTCGGAGAGATGTGAGATGTGGTCGGTTCGTTTTAAGCTCGCATACAACGCTAGTTTTCTGCGAGGTTTGGATGTAAGGGAAATTGGTATGTTGTAGTTTTGTTAAAACTACAACTACAACTTTTTCTGTCTGTACTTTTTTTTCTCTCCGCTCTCAGATCTTAAAAACTACTGAGGCTAGAGGGCTGCAAATTGGTATGTCGATCAGCCACCCTCCAGTCATCAAGCATATCAAATTGCAGCCCTCTAGCCTCTGTAGTTTTTATTCTATTCAAGGTTAAATTTAGTCATAATCGTGCTCCTGGCAACGATATGGGACATGCCACCACCGGGCCGTGGTTAAAGTTTCACGGGCCGCTGCTCATACAACATCATGCCGAGACCACCGAAAGATAGATCTATTTTCGGTGGCCAAGATTATACGCTGTAGCGGCTGTACAGAAAACTCGATTGAGCCGAAGAAACTTCGGCGCATTTTTTACTTGTTGACTTTGAAAAGAATTATGTATTTTGATTATCCCCAAATTTCATGTCATGACTAGTTAACTATTAAATCTCTCTTATATATATATATATATATATATATATATATATATATATATATATATATATATATATATATATATATATAAAACAGTGATTATATATAAAAAAAGCTCTTAAGCTTCCTCAATTTCATTCATTTCATTGAACGAACTTTTTATCTTCATTTACAAGAAATTTTGTTGTTCATTTTTAGAAGAAGTTATTTTGCTATCGCAAAATTTCCCGTTATCTCTCTTAAGAAATATTGAAGTTATTCCAAACTATATAAAAGTATATTATTGCGAGGAATTTGTCCTATAAGAATAAATTATAGATAACCACAAATTGCTACGTCCTGTCCTCGGAAAAAAATACTAGTTTTCCCAAATTCAGTTTTGCAAATTTTTATTTCTGTCTAATTTTCCAAAGAAAAAAAAAATTCCTACAGTTATAAAGTCTTTCTTAAATGAAAACAAGAGAAGGATTTAGGCGAAAACCTTTGCAAGTCATTGCTTGGAAATGTCGACAAATTTCTTACAATACAAAATGTTTTTCAAGAAAAAGCAAGTAATAATTGCGCTACGGCGTATAATCAAGGCCACCGAAAACAGATCTATCTTTCGGTGGTCTCGCTATAATGCTGTACGAGCCGCGGCCCACGAAACTTTAACCACGACGGTGGTGGCCTATACAATAGCCTTCCCAGGAGTACGATCATAGGTAACTTTAACCTGAAATAAAGTAAAACCTACTGGGGAGGATAGAGGGCTGCAATTTGGTATGTTTGATGATTGGAGGGTGGATGATCAACGTACCAATTTGCAGCCCTCTAGCCTCAGCCGAAAACCTTTGCAAGTCATCGTTTTCAAGTTGCGTTCAGTTGGTCATCAATCTGCGTCCACAGAACGTCGTGGTTTGACGTTTCCGCTGTGTCATGTGTTGCGTTCAGCCAGCGGATGTGATCTACGCGTGCGCGCTCCGGGCTATATTTAGTGTCGAGCGCGCTCTGTTATTCTTGGTTCTAAGTGCGAGAGAAGGCGTAATTGTACGTGTTTGTCTTAATAGGTCGGTTGGTTTTTTGCGTTTGTGTATATATATATATATATATATATATATATATATATATATATATATATATATATATATATATATATATATATATATATATCGTAGTTATATACGCACGTGTTTAAGAGATAAAATAAAAGAAATGGATTTTCTCTCTCTGTCAGAATTATTCTGCAGACAGGCGTGAAGATCATTATTCTCTCTCTCTCTCTCTCTCTCTCTCTCTGGGATGAAATCTTCACTGACTTATACTAAAACTGTTTTTCCTAATTTTTTCTCTTAATCCTTTTCCCCAGATTTGGAAATCTCTCTCTCTCTCTCTCTCTCTCTCTCTCTCTCTCTCTCTCTCTCTCTCTCTCTCTCTCTCAGTGGAATGAAATCTTCAGAAACTAAAAAAATTTGTCGTAATTTTCGCTCTTATCAAAATTCTTGTCCCTAAATTTGGGAATCCTCTCTCTCTCTCTCTCTCTCTCTCTCTCTCAATGGAATGAAATCTTCAAAACTAAAAAAATTTTCGTAATTTTCTCTCTTATCAAAATTCATGTCCCCAAATTTGGGAATTCTCTCTCTCTCTCTCTCTCTCTCTCTCTCTCTCTCTCTCTCTCTCCAAATTCTAGCTCAAAAGAGCCCCAAACTCTCTGAATACCTCTGACCCAAAGAGCTAAAGGAATTGTGAAGAAACCGTACTCGGCAAATGACCGCGTTTCTCTTATTCATCCTAATTTTTGTGTGTACACGATTTGCACGTGTCTGAGGCCGTATCTCAAGCGCGTATCCTAGCAGGCCCGTATCCTACAGTAGCTACTAAATCCTATTTAATCCTTCATTGACGTCAATTCGTCCTAAAAGAGGCTGTTTTGCTGTCTTGCTATTTTGTGGCATGACAGCTGTTCCTGGCGGTAACTTCAAAGGACTTTTTTTTTTATTTTTTTATTATTGGGAAATGGACTGGTTTCTTCTTTTTTAGATATTTTTGTTGGAATTTGTCTTATCTGTCGGTTTGTTCCAGCATTGAAAGCTCGTTTTGTTTCTCTCTCTCTCTCTCTCTCTCTCTCTCTCTCTCTCTCTCTCTCTCTCTCTCTCCGTGTGGTGACATCGCTGAATATTAGCTTTTTGTTTAGTTGTTTTATTGAAATTTGTCTTATCTACGGGTTAATTCCTGAATTGAAATATTTCTCTCTCTCTCTCTCTCTCTCTCTCTCTCTCTCTCTCTCTCTCTCTCTCTCTCTCTCTGTGTGTGTGTGTGTGTGTGTGTGTATGTGTGTGTGTGGAGAAATTGCTGGATATTATCTTTTTGTTTAGTTATTTTTGTTGAAATTTGTCATATCTGTGGGTTAGCTCCAGAATTGAAAACTCGTTTTGCTTCTCTCTCTCTCTCTCTCTCTCTCTCTCTCTCTCTCTCTCTCTCTCTCTCTCTCTCTCTCTGATTATTATCTTCTCACTTCCACGATAAAAACAAATTGCTGATTTTATTATCTTACTTCACCTCAACGTGATAAAACATTAAGTCATTATTTATTTTTTTATCAGACATTTTGATTATTCTTTTTTATCACACAGACTACTGAAATCTATCAGAAAATCCACATGCATTGTTTGATTATGTACTACTTATTTTTTATCACAAACTACTGAAATATATCACAAAATCCACATGTATTGTTAGATTATAAGCATATTACTATATTTCGTCACACAAACAGTATAGAATTATATATTTAATACACAAGTAATGCTGAATTAATAAGCATTCTACCCCGGTAATTACTTAGCCTTTTCATGCTCTAACTTCCTTAATGCGTTACTTGCGTGCATCGCTTTGTGTGGAAAGACTGCTTTGCAAGGAAAGCATTTTGTGTGGGGGTCGGTCTAGGTAGGTCTGGTTAGCTGTACCTCGCGTGTGGAGGAAACATGAGAATTTGATTGACTTAGCGAATTTTATGGGAATAACTGTACATATTCGAAGAAATTCGCCGTTCCTCGTGATTAAGAAGCAGCCCAGCTTTGAAAATGTACGTAGCCGTTGAAATTCGCGTGGGTAAAGTTATCAATCAAGAGAAATTCACATTTGATTGTCTTTTTTTTCAGTAATCCTTTACCCCTCTTGTGTGAGTGGCCGTGTTTTGGCCGGAATTTAATTTAGCGTTGTGGCTATCTTCCGTTTATCGTCTTGTAGATTTATGTAATTTAAATATTTTGACGTATTCCATTTGCTTCGTATCGCATCGCCGCAAAAATAAATGACTGGCAGATTGGTACGAAATAGCGAAGATGATTTAAGGGTTTTATTTTCGTGACGCCCAGACAAGTGAATGCGTTCCGCGTTGCATCATGACGTCTAGACGTTGGAACGCACGTGGGGCAGCGTTGCCATTCTGTTAATGCAACAATTCTTTATTTCGCAGAGAAACGTGTTGGTTTGACCTAACACGGCATGTTGTAATAATAAATTTAAAAGCTTATCCTGCCACTGAAAATTAATTGAATGCATACGTACCCAAATGTCAGCGCTTTCGTTTATTTCAAAATCGAAAGACGATATGGCAACACTTGGCAGTAATGTACGCCACTGGGGAAGCAGAACCCAACTGTTATCGCAAATATGAATTATCTTTTTAGCGTATATTTTTTATATATCGGATCAAATATGGCGTAGAATGTGTCATCAGTTGGTTAATAGTGTATTTAATTATTATTAGTTGTAAAGTTACTGAAATTTTGATGGATCTTAATGTGCCACGTGTCTGGGAACATGAAAATCTCTCTCTCTCTCGTTGCAGACCTTTATCCAAGCCACTTGCAAAAAACCTCTGAACGTTATTGTGTCGTTTCGAGGTAGCACTGAGATGGGGAAGGAGGCAGGGGTGGGGGGGGAGAGCGTAGGGGTGACGTGTGTTTAGGTGGGTCGGGGGGTGGCGTGAGTTCAGGCGATCTCCTGTTACACAAACCTGCTAAGCGGATTGTGGGGTAGAAAATCCGTTACAGTGCGGGGTTTTTTTTTCTTTTGTATTTTCGTGAATTAGGTGCAATAAATCGTCGTTGTCTTGTCATTTTCCACGTGAAATGGAGTGTTTGGTTATTGAATGAATTTTGTTTAGTGAGTATTATCTTTCTATACTTATTATAAAGAAGACTTTAATGCTTTGGAAATGAGAGCAATTGTCACCCATTTGTGGAGATGATATATTTTTGTGTGTATTAGTTATATGTTTTAAAACATTTTTCATTTTAAATCAAGTGACTTCTTACGTTGGTGGCATATTGAGGAACGTTAGTTGCGCATAATTGGGAATTTTAAATATTAATATTCTTAATTAAATGGACCAACATCTGGGGCAATTTATGAGTAGATCTTTTTAATAATTTTCTTAATTCTTGGTAATTCCTGATCGTGGAAATTGATAAGAATTCTAATTCTTATGCTTTCTTATCGTTTACAGCAGTGGTTCTTAATCATTTTATTACCACGCTCCCTCTGAGAGCAGGTCCTTCCATCCAACCGCCCCCCCCCCTTGCATCTGTGAGTAAAATTCCCTCCCAGATTTAAAGGAAAATGAAAAAAAGGGGGTGGGGTGTTTTTATTCTTTTGGGGATGAATTAATGAGATACTTTTAACACTGCTTCTTAGCGACTCTTGTTAAGAGAATAACGAATATAATTAGAGAATTTTTAATATTTCCCCGTTGGAAATTGCACTGAAATTTAAATAAAACTGGATAGGCGTTTCCTAACGGGTTTTCGTGGCAAAAAATTGTTAATGGGTGTTAGTGGGTCTAGGATTTCACCCTCTGATGAGGCATACCCAACTTACATAATCCATTATTTTTTGTTGATATGCAGATTAGACAAGATAAATCCCTCAAGAAGGATTAAACATTTATCTCGTCCTTACCTCAAACGGGGTATTTGCGTTGATGCCCTAGGCGGGTAAGGAAGTAAATGAAATCCCCCCCCCCACCCCCCTTTTAAAATCTGCTCTATATATCTCACTTGTCACAAGCAGTGAATAATGGATGTGGTTGTTAGACAACTGACGTCAATTAAATCTTTTTTCAAAATATTTTGCAAAGAACACTGCTATCCTTTCTTGGCCCGTCTCCTGGTCCCCTGGTATAGTGGTTAGTGTCGTGGCATGCCACTCAGATGTCGCAGGGGGTTCGCGTCTCCCCCGGGGCTGTGAAAAATCACTGGCTCTGTGTCATGATCAGTTACTGCTGCAGTGTTGGGAGGGGGGTCTGCGGTGGGAGGTTGAAACCAACATTCTTTGGAAGCTTGAATTTCAAGTCAGTGGCCCCTGTGGGGTATTTGTTCCATGTGAGTAGGTTTCATCTACTGAAATAATAATAATAATAATAATAATAATAATAATAATAATAATAATAATAATAAAAACCGTATTTTTATTGACGTTCACCTTCTCTGCTTACAGACACTTACAGAAGCTCTCACCTGTCTTCAGTTTTTCTTCACTATTACCAACCACTCAGTATATCTTTCAAGAATTATAATCCCAAAAATTTACACAAACATCTACTTCTTTTCAGGCTCTGATTATTAATTAATTTGTAATTTATGCGCTGTCATAACTAGACAGAACAAGTATTTACATACAAATTGAATACAATATGCAATCATCGTCATAAGTATTTATAAGCAAAAGCTTTATAAGCAAAATAACTTGATGTAACCATGTACATATGTATGCAAACTCTGATCAGTTAATGCATTTACGTATAAAAATCTACAAACATGTATAAATGCATATAAATGTTTACTTCGGCATACACAAGTTATGAATACACAAATATTTCAAATTCAGTTCTATAAGCAACCACAAGCACATACAAATATTAATGCTGGCATTCATACACAGGTGTTATACATAGGAAAAAAATTAAATAACATTAATGAGACCGTAATTCCTTGGAAGATAATCTCTGTCAATAAGATTAAATGCTTCTTTATCGGTTAACCCCTCTTGTCTCGTAACTCCACATTATCTTATCAGACCTACTTCAACATCTGACCAGTCGATAAGGACGCATGGAGAGAGAGAGAGAGAGAGAGAGAGAGAGAGAGAGAGAGAGAGAGAGAGAGAGAGAATGGTTTTCTTTCTTTCTTTTCTCCCCTACCTGCCATTCACAGCAGTTGACGAACAGCCAGGTACATAATTCACTCCTTAGGTCCACAGAGGTATATTCGTCCCTCCATTTCCGGTTCGGGGATCGAACACGGGTCGTCCAGTTGTGAGCTAGACAGCACTATCAAGCTGGGAGACCAGAGAGAGAGAGAGAGAGAGAGAGAAAGTCTTGCTTAACACACACACACATATATATATATCCTAATCAAAGTACCCTCTAAAAAAAGGTTGTAGACCCCTTGGTGGTACCAGCTATCCCTAAATGGAGTAAGAGCCTCTTCCCCTGAACTGCTATGCCGGTCAATCTATTACATCTTCAAGATTCAGAGAAACAGAATATCATTCTGATTGATGCTAGACACTGTTCCGTTTTTCGAATGAACACCTTAATATCCTGTGGAAGCTTGAAGAATTTCAAGTCAGGGGCCCCTGTTTTGGGCTCGTTCCATATGAATAGGTTTCAGAAAGTGGTACGTTGGGTTTACAGTACCCAGGCAAGACAAGAAGTGTAGTCGTTGTATAGGAGACAATTTTGGCGTTCTTGTAAATTTCCATCACAATTCAAGACGAAGACTTTGCCTCCATCATAATCTTGGAAGTCAAGTGGGTTCTTCTGAAACAGCTACCTTACGATAAGGTTTGACCTGGTTTTTTTTTTATGGGTTGTGTTTTTGACCATAGAGTTTGAAAGTCCTGAAGTGTTTTGTATCCAACGTTTAACTATAGAGTTTAAAGACTTGCGTGTTTTGTATCGAGTGTTTTTTTCATCCTTTGCTCGCTGAGTTAGACAGATATGTCTTCACACGTGTCTGCTCTAGTGGTCCTTCTGTAAGCGAGATATCTTAAGAATTTGTGGGTGCATTTCAATCAGATTTTGTGGAGGGGTGGGCTGTAAGTCAAAGGAAGTTTGATAGGCTTTGAAGCTGAATTTGGATGTGAGTCTGAGGTTTTTTGGCCTTTGGAATGGAAAGAACCCAGGTTTTCCATTTTTCATCTGATAAGGAACTTGACAAAGGAGGGATTGTCAATCTGAACTTTATATGTTATTATTAAAATGTTTGTTTTTACATATCATGTTTTAAGAAAAGGATTTAGAAATAGAGGTCCTTTAATTACTCCAGCATAATATATATATATATATATATATATATATATATATATATATATATATATATATATATATATATATTTATATACTGGCATTGTTCTCAGATACTGTCTTCCTATCAAGACTTTGAATCAGCCAATACTTCTTTTTCTCTTCAGCAAGCTTCTCAGGAATGTGGGAAAACGATTCAATATTCTTTCCATTTTATTTTTCTAGTCGACGGACCGTTTCCCCACCTCTCTCGGCGGCGTCTTGAGGACTGGATTACAAATTGACGTATTATATATATATATATATATATATATATATATATATATATATATATATATATATATATATATATATATATATATATATATATATATATATATATTGTGATACTAGCATGTCATCAGTCCATCTTGACTGACCAAGACAATGTGGCATGTGACCTACATTGGTCATCGGTGGCACCATGTGCCCGAAGTGTTTGTGACGTCTCTCTCTCTCTCTCTCTCTCTCTCTCTCTCTCTCTCTCTCTCTCTCTCTCTCTCTCTCTCTCTCTCTCTCAGTTTTAGAGACTTTCTGTCCCCTGTCGTTGAATAATGCAATGATGTAACATTCTCCCTTGTAGCTAGAGATGTAAAATCATTTTTCTAATATTACTAATAATGATTATTCATTTGTATCCCCGATAATTCTTGCGTTAGTGGTTGATTATGTTTAGATAATTTTGTAATCATTGTTGAGACTTGATTATCTCTGATGTTTGATTGCAAAAGGTAGAGAGAGAGAGAGAGAGTCTTCAATTATTATTATTATTATTATTATTATTATTATTATTATTATTATTATTATTATTATTATTATTATGAAATACTCATAGCAGCATGAGTCTTGAATGGGAGAAACAAATCCACAGTTATGTATGGGGTGCAAAATATATGAAAATAAATCTGTATAAATTTATATAGATTTATTTTTAAAATATATTTGTACCCCATACATATTATTATTATTATTATTATTATTATTATTATTATTATTATTATTATTATTATTATTATTGAAAGAATGGGTCCTGAAATCAGCTTTGGAATTAAAGAAAGGGAATTAAATACTATGAAAGTCAAATTTAAGACTTCAAGAGACTCTCTAGAGCACTGAAGTAACCAGCTTCATGTGGAGCTCTGTTTTTGACAACATCCCGGCGTGTTGGCAGGTGAGGAGAGTGAAGTATGGGGTGAGGGGAGGGGGCGACCTTTATAGGTGGCGTTTTGGGTGGTGGCAGGGGCTATGTTTGGCATCTGGTGCCATCATACAACAGACTTGAAACTCTCTCTCTCTCTCTCTCTCTCTCTCTCTCTCTCTCTCTCTCTCTCATCTCTTCTCATTTCTGTTCTTTTTATCTGGTACCTTTCTTTCCTCTCTTTCTCTCTCTTTCTCTCTCATCATGTTTTTTTTGTCTGGTACCCTCTCTCTCTCTCTCTCTCTCTCTCTCTCTCTCTCTCTCTCTCTCTCTCTCTCTCTCTCTCGACCAGCTGTTTCCGTCTTTCCACCTTTGCTCTACTGATCCACTCTCTCTCTCTCTCTCTCTCTCTCTCTCTCTCTCTCTCTCTCTCTCTCTCTCTCTGCCTACCTTTCGGTTCTAACCAGCTAATCCCACCCCACCCCACCCTATTTCCACCCCGCCTGCCCCCACCCACAGCCCATTCTCGCACCCCTCACGTGAACGTCATGGCTGGCATTCAAGATGCTAAGTCTTCTTCTTCTTCTTCTTTGCTTTGCTTGTGAATGTTGCGTCATTTTACTTACCTATTTTCCTCAGCCAAGGGCGTCTGTCTGTCATGCCTGTCTGGAAGATATCTAGGGAAGGCGTTGATGAAACCTGATTAAATTTGGTATAGGGGTGGGCTGTGGTCCAGGGAAGGGTCGAGTGGATTTTGGGTGTCTCTGTCTGTCTGTTGTTCGTGAAGTATCTTTTTAAAAGTTAATATTGATGAAATTGGCTGTAATTCAGGTGAATCTTTATAAAAGATTTATAATTACTTACAGTTAATTATATATTTAAAATCTGAATCTCAAGTTCGCCATGATTGTTGTTGTATACAGCTAAAGGGGTTAGTGCCGTCAGTGCGCCTCACGCTGTGCGCTGTAGGCATTAGTTAAGGTTCCTTGCATCGTCCCTTCCTGAGGCCCCTAGCTGAAACCCCTTTCATTCCTTTTACTGTACCTCCGTTCATATTCTCTCTCTTCAGTCTTACTTTCCTCAACCCTCTTCTAACAATTGATTCATAAAATAACTGTAAAATGTTTTCCTCCTGTTACGCCTTTCAGACCTTTTTTGCTGAATGACCTCATAGGTCCCAGCGCTTGGCTTTTGGCCTAAATTCTGTGTTCTATCTATGTATCTATTTAATAACCCAATATTTATGGCGGCGAAGTTCCTGACCGGGTTATAATTATAACCGCATTTTAGAGCCAGTTATAACCCCTTGCCCTGCCTTCGTCAGAGAGAGAGAGAGAGAGAGAGAGAGAGAGAGAGAGAGAGAGAGAGAGAGAGAGAGAGAGAGAATTCTTTTAGCAGCACAGGTATAAGAGGTTTACGAAAATAAGGTATAAGATTTATTGAAAACACTTGAAATATTCTTTGACAGAGAGAGAGAGAGAGAGAGAGAGAGAGAGAGAGAGAGAGAGAGAGAGAGAGAGAGAGAGAGAGAGAGAGAGAGAGAATAAATTCCCTTAGTAGCACAAGTGTAGGAAAATATTTAAAATTCATTGAAAACACTTGAAATATTCTCTGACACACATACACAGAGAGAGAGAGAGAGAGAGAGAGAGAGAGAGAGAGAGAGAGAGAGAGAGGAGAGGGGGCTACCTTATCGCATTTTGGCCAGGGTCCCAGGTGGTCCTTATGCCATAAAGGGTTTGGGGGGAGGGGGAGAGGTTCCAATAATATTACGTCAGAACTGTGTCTGCTATTACGACAAGATAAGGGGAGTATTTCTTTAAGGCCGACGGCACTGGCAACTCCCGTGAATGGTGGTTACGCCAAAAATGGCAGAACTAGCTTTTATTTTTAATTCTGCTTATTCTTTGTGATTAGGCTAAGTAATTGTTACGACAGGGGAAAAATTCCGGAAAACATAAGTTGGAAGGGAATTCTGAATTCTGACGGTACGCAAACCTAAAAATCAGGTGACAGTAATCCTCACTGGCCATTGCATTACATAACGCGTATTCTCCTTGCCGAGATAAATAAAAAAATCTATCTACAATGGAATTTTTTTGGGTTGGTAAACGTGTATTTTTGAAATTTGCATACCATAAATAATAGAGTATTGCTCATCCGTGTTGGTACAAACCAATAAATTTTGCGTTCCATCTTGCGTTTGCATGGCTTACATTGTTATTTTGTGTTTGTGGTTTGTTTGTGTGTATGTGTGCTTGTACACATACGCACATGCATGCCGAAGTGCGTATGTGTCGTATGGTTACGTTGGTTTGTTTGCACATACACTCGCTGGGCACGTATCAGTCATAATTAAATGTTTTTTGTTTCATATCTTTATTGAAATTTGTGAGTATGAGAGAGAGAGAGAGAGAGAGAGAGAGAGAGAGAGAGAGAGAGAGAGAGAGAGAGAGAGAGAGCCCATAATTCTGCCCACTTGAGTTGATAATAGACATGAGACTTCTGGCACCTTACCCCAAAATACCCACCTTCCATGCTTGCCCTATACCCAGCCTCTGTCATGCGCTTTTTTTTTTTTCTGGGTAGACCAGCTTGGGTACAGGGTATGTGGTAATGAGGACAGGAACTTTTCTCTCTTTCTCTGTCTCTCTCTCTCTCTCTCTCTATATATATATATATATATATATATATATATATATATATATATATATATATTTGTATAATGTTATATTTATATATATTTTTATTTTTTTTTTTTTTCATTTTAAAGAGGTGATTAGAAAGAATTATTCTCTCTCTCTCTCATATGATTATGAAGATTATTTACGCTAGATGTCTCTCTTTTACCTTTTGGTTTTTTTCGTTTATTATAGGTGATTAGGATGAATAATCTCTCTCTCTCTCTCTCTCTCTCTCTCTCTCTCTCTCTCTCTCTCTCTCTCTCTCTCTCTCTCTCTCTCTCTTTCGATCCTTTGCTAAAAAGCCAATTGTACTTCTGTTGATCCAGGCAGTGAATTTAATGACTGGCATGTTTTAGAGAGAGAGAGAGAGAGAGAGAGAGAGAGAGAGAGAGAGAGAGATAAACTGACTGACTGACTGATAACCCATTCATTATGTCATTATTCCATCTATTTTTGGCTTATTACTAAAACATATTTCTATCAACAGGTAAGCCAAGGACACATCCTGTTTGGTGAATAAACTGGTTCTTACCCTACGTGAGTAGTGAGATTATTGTATTTGTTTCGTTTTGGTCAGCTGTGCTGTTTGGTGCCAGGTTGATTAGCCTATATGGGATCTTTCCTAAATAGTGACCCCCAAGGTTTTTAACCCGGTATGTATCCACCTCTGCGGCGTGTTTAGTACGAGCAAGTTGGGGATGACTGTAAAAACATCAACAAAAGACTGTAAATATCATAAAGATAATGACCCCCAAGAAATGTTAGTTCTAGATAACGACCCCCGAAAGCCCTTGGGGGTCACTGTCTGGGAAAGATCCTTTATTTGTGTTAGACCTTTGAAGTGTATGTGGTATATGCATAATATAAGGGGTCGTTGATTCATTGTAGTTTGATCCTAAGCATTTTGGAAGTTCGTTTTGCTTGGGCATAATTTCTAAAGATTTGTGTTTTTATCAAATTTTGTCTTGGCACTTCTAACAGTTTTGTCAGCAGAAATATCTTTATTTATTTGCCTTTTTTATTTTATTTATTTATTTGCCCATGTTTATTGAAATATCTGTTTTAGGCCATGTTTATTTTAGCTAAGTTTAAATATCTATTTACTTATTTTGTTTACTTTTGATGTTAATGTTCAAACATGATTATTTCTGAGCTGGCTTTGGACATTAGGTCTGAAATTCACTTCTAGCTTCTATTTTCCTCTTTTTCTCGCTTCCTTCTGGCCTGGGCTACGTCAGGACACTAGGCTAGCCTTTCCATAGGTCTTATTAGAAAAACCGCCCTTGTGCCAGCGCGGCGTCTTGCAAGGCGGGCATCCTTTATGCAATGTTTTTCTTCAGTGGATTCTTTTGATATTAAGTTGCAGTCCAAATAATAATAGTTGCAGTCCAAACAGAAGTAGTTGCAGTCCAGAGTAGTAGTAGTAGTAAGTAGTAGTAGTAGTAGTAGTAGTAGTAGTAGTAGTAGTAGTAGTAGTAGTAGTAGTAGTAGTAGTAGTAGGGACAAGCCTTTGCAACGGCTCGGCAAACCCAACGCGTCAGTTCCCCTACGTGAAATCAAAACAGAAGAAGAAGAAGAAGTGTTTACGCAGCATTGCGAGTTCAAGGTGATCTTTATCCCTCCCCCTCTCCCCCTCTCTCTCTCCTCTCTCTCTCTCTCTCTCTCTCTCTCTCTCTCTCTCCTTCCCAGCGACACGTAGCGAGCGTCGGTTCGTTTTCCTCCTCCTCCTCCTCCTCCTCCTCCTCCTCCTCCTCCTCCTCCTCCAGGAAGGAGTAATGAGTTCAGGATTCATCCTCAGTCATTGACTTCAAAGTAAAAGCTAATCCTTTGCGGTAGGAATGAGAAGGATTGATTAGCTAAAGGTAGAATTGAAGAAGAGGAGAATTTAGGATTGGGCTGAGGGAAGGTTGAGGCATTGCTCATCGAGAGAGAGAGAGAGAGAGAGAGAGAGAGAGAGAGAGAGAGAGAGAGAGAGAGATTTGATTGGCAGGTCTATACGGTTCGGTATCTGATTGATTGATTTATTTATATAATTTATCAGGGTATTTTAAAAGAAATGCTCTAACGAAGACCAGCCTATGACCCTAAAATAAAAAGCTGTTATTGCTGTCACGTCAGTTCATTTGGAAATTTGTACTTTCATAAAGTATTCATTGTTAATTACATTTTGAAATACCACACTGAATTTATCGCTAAGAAATTCACAATACCCAAAATTACATAAATGAATAGTATTCACATGCAAACGATATTTATACAACTTATTCATATAAATGATTTTGTATTGCTCATTAACAAATACTTTCTTTTTATTATTTTTGCCATGCATGTCATTGTAAATTTCTATACTTTCCCCATTCAATTCATTTAGCAAGACGGTACGCGTATCAAACAAGTTATCTTACCTGTCTGATACACGTGTGAATGGAAACCTCGTTCATGAAGGTATTAAGAGGACGTCTTAGGTTCTCCAGATTGGTTTAGGGGTTTGGGGGGGAGTTGGTTGAGACAGGTGAGTGGACACCTGTGAGTAGGGGGGGGGAAGGGTATAGGTATGGGAAGGGGTACGTTGACCTGATTAGAACATACGTAAAAATTAACACACTTATTCTGTACGCTAGTTATTTATTTATTCATTTTTTCAAGTGTACCTTCCATCACACTCACCTGCTTGTTTGGCACAGGTGTTACAGGTGTTTTGGGTCGACGTCAAATTATCGTGTGTGTGTGTGTGTATGTCAGTCAGTTCTTAACACGCTGGCTGCGGGGAAGTGTAGGGGTTTATGACGTGTGTTTGTTTGCTCATGTGTAGTGTACATACGTACACACATACACATACACACATACACACACATATAGTTTTGTAAAGGTGAGAAAATGAAATTATAATTATTAATCTCTTTTAAGGTTAAATCAGATCTGATACTTGAATGGAGAGAGAGAGAGAGAGAGAGAGAGAGAGAGAGAGAGAGAGAGAGAGTCAGTCCAGAAGCCAAAGGTACGGGTAGTCTAATGCAAATTTTGTTGAGAGAGAGAGAGAGAGAGAGAGAGAGAGAAACATAAAAGTGAAAGTGTTAAAAATATTCCACCTGACCTTACAGAGTGGGCCCGAGAGAGAGAGAGAGAGAGAGAGAGAGAGAGAGAGAGAGAGAGGGTGAACCTGAAAGTGAATTAGAGTAAAGTCACAGAGTTTGCAAGAGTGAAAAAAGCAGGCCGGTGGGAGTGCAACATTGCAAGGACGATTGCTGCTCTCTTAGTAGCTACGCAGTATGAAAGTAACAGGGCCTCGGGGCGCACTGTAGACAGAGCTACCATAGTGCCTGAGAGAGTGATAAAATATATATATATATATATTCATATATATTTACTGTTGTAATGTTAATGGGCCCTCTTAACTTCTCGAATTCTTCACATTTTGGAAATAAGTTTTTCCATAGTTGAGAGATAGGAAAACTCGGGTTTTGAAAGCTTATTCTGGCAGGAATTTTATGTGATCTCTCTCTCTCTCTCTCTCTCTCTCTCTCTCTCTCTCTCTCTCTCTCTCTCTCTCTCCATAAAGCAAGCTATTTCCTTTCTTGGAAAAAATATGGTTTTTGTATGAAAGTATACTTTTATCCCTTTACTAAAAACCACTTCTTTCTTTACAAAACTTCACTGAAAAAACTCGATTTCCAAAGGACAGCAAAAAGTCTTTAGGAAATTATTATTATTATTATTATTTTTTTGAAAAGGATGACTGCATTGTGCAAATTGATTTTATATTGATTTTTTTTTTTTCAATTTTTCTTGTAATTCGCTTTTCCTACGTCAATATTGGTCAATCATTGGCCAGTATTCATATTTCAGCATTATTATTATTATTATTATTATTATTATTATTATTATTATTATTATTATTATTATTATTATTATTATTATTATTATTCTGTTCATCTAAAAAAACTCCTGAAACTCCTAAAGATTGTAGAATGCACACAAAAGCATCTTTTCTTCTCTCATGCAACATTGCAAGAACTCAGCCAAGGATGGATGTAAAGAGAGAGAGAGAGAGAGAGAGACAGAGAGACAGAGAGAGAGAGAGAGAGAGAGAGATTTGATATCCCGCCCAATGTGTCGGATGTCGGACAATCTTGCGTGCTTTTTACAAGAACAGACCTGACGATTAGAGAGAGAGAGAGAGAGAGAGAGAGAGAGAGAGAGAGAGAGAGAGAGAGAGACAGATCTGGCTGGCTTTACTACATTTTTGCCATTATGGCGTTTCCTACAATTCCTACTTTCCTCAGAGAGAGAGAGAGAGAGAGAGAGAGAGAGAGAGATCTGGCTGGCTCTCCTACATTTTTGCCATTATGGCGTTTCCTACAATTCCTACTTTCCTCAGAGAGAGAGAGAGAGAGAGAGAGAGAGAGAGAGAGAGAGAGAGAGAGAGAGAGAGAGAGAGAGACATTTAATCTCCCACCAAAGACGTGTCGAGTGTCCACACAGTTTTCTTGTTGGGGCAATCTGATCCCAAGAAGCTTGACACTTGAGGAAGTATTTGAAACAGGAGAGGACGGGATGTTTGACCGGGTCTTTTAAAGATGGCCGCTTCTTTTTTATTTTAGGTCTATTTTTTTTAATGAAGTGTCGTCGGTGGGAGATAGGGTTCATTTTTATATGGGTGGTGGCTTCGAGGGTGTTACGCGAAACTTGTCAGATCGAAAGCACGCATAAAATTGACAAAAATGCATAAAGAGGATTTGAAATACCCGAGTGAAAGGAATTGTGTAGATGATAAAATTGATAAACAGTAAATGAATAAATATAGAATATAAAATGTTTAAAATGTATTTTGAATAAATAAGAATGAAGTATAAGTAACTGATAATTACAGTATTTAATGCATTGTCAAAGAGATTACTTATTTATATATAATATATTAAATATATATATATATATATATATATATATATATATATATATATATATATATATATATATATATATATATATATATATATATATATCAGTAAATCTCCTATCACCGAATTTAAGCACCGTTGGGTCTGGTCAGATCGTGGATAGGTAAATAACGAGGAAGACTGACAAGATAAAAACAGCCTCATGCCAAAATGGAAGAGTAATACACACACACACACACACACACACACACACACACACACACAATAGGCGGAAATTCCCAAGAGGCCTTTGCATCATAATGCGTGGAGGAAATGATATAATGTTCATAATGATATATGAATTATTTTAAGGAGGGGAAACAAGATTAATAACTTTAAGCTTCTTGCATTGCAAAGTCACGCACCTTGTTTACAAAGCAAAGGGGAATCGTTGACCAAATGGGCGTCTGTTATGGCATTTGCTGTCAATACATTTAGAAATTTATTACCTTACTGGTCACTTGCTTTTCCTTGTATGTAATAACAACTGGTTTTGTCATTGTTGTGGTGATCACAGCGAGCTTTCAAGGGGAAGGAATTCTGTATACGAAGAGAAATAAAAAAACATAGCCAGGAATAATATGTAGATAAAAATATGTTTCGATAACTAAGCAAAAAGTTGTATATGATAAAAAGTTGCAGAGACAGTTACCAAAATGTAAGATTTGAGGCAATGTTGTTGGTCTCTTTAAGAGTAGCATTACACTGTGCTATAAACTCCTCGGTATCCCCCCTTCAGAAGTTTTTATTTACTTGTCCATTTTTCGCAAGCGACTATCCGCTCGAATCCCCTCATTTGTTTGGTTGTGAGGGATCGAAGAAGCGTTGAAATACTTTCAGGGAGAGGGACGGGTGGTGGGTAGTATCGTAGAAAGGGGGGGAGGGGGTTGATGGAGAGAAGTAGTAAGAGAACGAGCAAGAGTATCAGGAGGCTGGCTGTGAGTGAACGGGTCATTTTGAACTATCGCCTGAAGCGGGTGACTTCGTAAGAGCACAGGTAAACGCTGGGTGGTGGGTGGGCGGGCGAGGGGTGGTGGTTGGGTGGGCATTGGTACCTAGGTGGATGGGTGAGGGTAGGTTGGTGGGCGGGCGAGGGAAGATGGGTGGAGGCGGTTCTTAGAGTGCAGGTCACTCGGTTGGGCAGGGGATTACGGTTGGAGAGGGGCGGGGGATATTTGAACTCCATTTAACACCCTCCCCCCAACTCTTATAGTGTAAGGGGTGAGGGGGCGGGGGATTTGATCTTTTATTTCATCAACCCTTTCTCTTCTCTCCTCCGAACAGTAGGAATACGGCCATGCCTTTGTCGTGAGGCGTTGCAACGGTATTTGTCCACTAATGCCATCCTTATGGGGAGAGCCGGTGTAAAGAAACGCTCCCTTATTACTACTAATATTTTATAAATTCGATAAAATTCAAATGATACGGTGAGCCTTTGCAAACCCTTCTCCTTACTACTACTACTTCCACTAACGTTTAAGAGTCAGTTTGACCTCAAGGTATGTTAGAAAATAATTAATTGGAATTAATGACTTTCTCTTAAAAGGTTTGGCTGCGATCCATGGAATAGGTAATCATATTATGAGATGAATCCGGAATTGGAATCTTATTCTGGATCTTTTTGGACTATGATAAAGGTATTTTTCTCTCTTCATGCTATTAATGATTTAAATCAAAGGAAACGTGGCTAACAATGCTTTTCAGGAACATAAAAATGAACAAATCATTAGGCCATGAAATTGGCGGCGTCCAGCGGGTGATGGGTGGGGGGGGGAGTTTGTATATTGGTGACGTCAGAGTGCGCATGCGCCGTCTGCATGTTTAGAGATCTTGGCGGAGCGTTTGGGTTTTTTGAAGCTACAAAACCAACTTGATTTCCTATCGTCTTCTGATGACGCGGCGTTTCAGGAAAGCGAGTTGCAATAAACGAGGAACAGGGAACGAGACAGATGTGGTATATAATTACAAGAATAAACGAGAAATAGAAGGAAAAGAAGCATATGAACATAATATGACTATGTAGCGAGCCATTTCCTGTTCATGAACTTCCACGACTTCGCCTGATATATCTTGCATTATTTCGCTCCCCCCCCATACGTCTTTCCTTATCCCCAACCGTCATTCCTCATGCAGCTCATGGGGTTGGCCCTGTTTAGGGGGGGGATAGTTCCCCCTCTCACCCCCTACAGCCATATTAAGAAAGGTTTGCCTAATGCAACGTGGTTTTCCCGGGTTCATTCGTTGTCTACCTGCGCGGAATATTTGATATTGCGCGGGTCACTGGTGCGGCCCCATTTCATTTCTCTTTATTGGGGTTTAGTATGGTTTTAATTTGCCTTTAGAGTACTACTTTTATTATTATTGGTTTTATTTTTTATTATTTAGGTCTAAGGAGTTTCTAAGGAGGTCGAAGGACTGTGCTGAATTTTCCACAACAATGGCCGCTTCATTTTGATTGTTTAGACAATTTTCGAACACTGTTCTTCCTTTTTTCATGTTACTTCGGGCCTGGGCTAGAAAAGAACGCAAGCTGAGGGTCCCCATTCTCAAAAAAAAAAAAAAAAAATCGAATCCACGAGATAGCTTCCAAGGTATCATAAACGTGTTTTTGTGTATGTGTGTGTATGTATGTGCAGGCGTACATTCCTCTGTATACATTCAGCGAGTGAAATCGCAAATGGCTGTAAGTGTGTTGGAGTGCTCCCCCCCCAACTTCCCCTTCATGGTGGGAGGGGAGGGGGGTTGTTGCCGATAGCCAGACTATCATATCAGCTAAGATCCTCACAGGTAGAGAGGAGAAAAGTAAAACCCGTTTGTGCGTTGGTGAGTGAGTGTTTTTTTTCGGGGTGGGGAGCAGGGGGGGAGTGACCCCGGTATGGAGGTACTGTAGGTAGGAGGTGGGCTAAGTAATCATTTTAAGGGGGGAGGGAGTTGTAAAATGTTGTAAAATTCGAGTGGGTTTAGATAATTTTTATTGGCAAAAGTGGAGAAAATTAAGTTTTCCTTAAAAGGGTAGCGCCGTCTGTGTATCTCATGCGGCGCACTGTAGGCATTACTTAAGGTTCTTTGCAGCGTCCCTTCCTTAGGCCCTTAGCTGCAACCCCTTTCATTCCTTTTACTCTACCTCCGTTCATATTCTCTTCCATCTTCCTTTCCACCCTCTCCTGTTACACCTTTCAAACCTTCTTAACTCTCAATTTCCCTTTCAGCGTTGAATGACCGTCATTGGTCCCAGCGCTTGGCCTCTGGCCTAAATTCTATATTCTGTTGATATTCATTATTAAAAGTTCCACACGGGCATGTGAATGTATCACCCGTGCTCTGACATCAAGTTCAGATAGAGCGACGTGAATGAAACCTGTTTCTTGAATCGGTATACTTTTCTGCCGACTGGTTTCGAAAACACGGGAGCCAGTTCTCCCAGCGAGGCGCCACCTTGCTTAAAAGCTAGGGGGAAAAAAAAGGAAAGTAAAAAGATAGAAAAATATGAATCATGAACCATGAATCTCAGTTAGCAGAATCAGTGTTGTCATGCTACTTTTTTCACGGAAGATAAAGTTTCTGTAAAATTTGGGTATTTCCTAGTTAGTGACCCCCAAGGACTTTTTGGGGTCGTTATCTAGGACTAGTATTTCTTGGGGGTCATTATCTTTATAATATTGACAGTCTCTTGTTTATGTTTTTACGGTCATACCCAACGGGCTTGTACTACGGGTTTAAAAAAAAACTCTTGGGGGTCACTATCTTTGAAAGACCCTAAAATTTTAAACAAATTAAAAATCTTCAGCGCTGTCTTACTGATTTAAATTCTTTGAGTGTATGAATGTATGCAGTCCTGATGTTTTGAAATTATTTTATTAAAATGAATTTAAAGATACAAGAGCGCTTGAGTAGTATCATGCAATTTTTAAATTTGATCATTTGTAAAGGTGAACATGAAAACAGTTTTTGATTTGTTTTTTTTTTTTTTTTTTAGAATTTGATGTCCCTTAATCAAATTCTATAAGACAAAATCATAATATATCATTTTATTCAAAGGAATCTTTCAACCAGTCCAGAAATAAATCAGACATCTGATTATCATCAAGGAACAGTACTAAAATGCAGTAATTTAATCCCGAAGGCGGATGGCGGTGGCAATCTAGTATTCGTCAAGAAATGAATAAAAAAAGAAATTTATTCGTCTTAAAGAAATCAAGTAGGTGTACTTAATTCTGCCTTATGCCAGCACGGGCTCTTGCTCCGGAGCAGTCCGAAAGTGCGGTGAGGTGTTGAAGAGAACAAGCCGTGGACCATCTGGAGTGTGACCATCTGGTGACAAAAATAAACAGATTTATTTCTGTAAGATGGAAGCAGTTGATTACACCAGAACTTGAAAAGGAAACTATCTTGAATTGGTAAATACAGTATATCTTGATCTGTAAATTAGTGAGGTGTTCTGTGGACGGGGAGACAGACAGACAAGCAAACAAGCAAGCAGACAGACAGACAGACAAGCAAACAAACAAACAGACAAACAAGCAAGCAATCTGGGATTCTTGTATACATCTTGATCTGTAAATTAATGAGATGTGTGGACGGACAAACAAACAAGTAAACAAACAAACAAGCAAGCAAGCAAGCAAGCAAGCAAGCAAGCAAACAAACAAACAAACAGACAAAGAATGATGTGAATGCATTTAACATCAAGAAAAGAGAATAAAGATGGAGAATATCAATACCAGAAAAGTGACTGAGGCGAGAGATAGTATCTCATAGTAACAGCATACAAAAAGTATTCAAATTTATGAATGAACTCAAGGTCTGCCTTCATTCAAATTTTCCTTGCTGCATCTCATTGTTGCCTGCTACAGAAACCGGATTGTCATGTGATTGTTATTTTGGCTTACGAATTCTTCTTCTGGTGTTTTATTGCCTTGCGCGACAATTGGAGATAGTTTTGATAACTGGGTTTTATTGCTTTCCGGGTGGTAGCGATGTTTATACGATCTTTGTCAATTCATTGTTAACTTTTGTTTTTAATTTCGTAAAAAGGTTTCTTTTTTAGTCGTAATAAATATGATTGATTTTTAATAAAAAGAATTTTTTTGGAGTTACGGTAAGCTCCGATTGATTTTGATTTAGCGAATTTTTTTAGAATTTGACCCAATTTTATATATTTATTGATTAATTTATATATATATATATATATATATATATATATATATATATATATATATATATATATATATATATGTGTGTGTGTGTGTTTTATTTGATTATTTGTTTATTTACTTAATTATTTAAATATTTTTTATTTAATATATAATATATATATATATATATATATATATATATATATATATATATATATATATATATATATATATCACACACACACCACACATAGCCTATATATATTGTATAGTATCCACGTAACGGTACATAGTAACGCTTTCTATTTAATAACACATCCCCTCCTCTATCCAGACATAAAAGGAATGTAGGGTACAGGGACCTAGAAACAGACAGACTGATCATTACAACAGACTGTATATAGGGGGACGGAGTCTGTCGACAGGCAAGACAGAAGAAGATTGTCGCGCCGACGGAATGAAGAATTAGATGAAGAAATGAGTTATTGTTGTGTTGCAACAATGACGGAAAGCCGGAAACGGGCGATTGTTGAGGAGGGAGTGGGTGTGCCGTTACAAAGGTATTGACATTTCTATTACTACTACTAATATCACTATAGTATGAGGGTTTCGTTACCGTTTAAAACTGAGTTGTTTTAAAGGGTATTCCCTATTTTTAAATCCGTAGGGAGCTGGTGGTTGCGGCTGTCCATCCTTGAAGTTCTTTGCAACCCCTTTCATTCCTTTAACTGTACCTCCGTTCCTATTCTCTTCCTTCATAGCGCAACTGTGAGGTTTTCCTCCTGGGAATTTTGTACGTGGCTGTAAGTCGACTGCTGTTTGAGGCGAGAATGGAAAAGACTGATAAAAAAAAATGGCTGACTTTGAAACAGTTCCCACGATCATATCGTCTCTCTCCGCCAATTCTTATTGGGTACTTGTCACTAGAGTGTATTAATATTCAACGTTTGTAGCCGGGTAAGAAACTCTCTCTCTCTCTCTCTCTCTCTCTCTCTCTCTCTCTCTCTCTCTCTCTCTCTCTCTCTCATGTCATTGCGTCATGTCATTGCACATTCCTAGTAAATACCTCATTGTGTCATCGCCGGACGCCCATGTTTAGCAAATATAATTCACCTGAGGATAAATATTGAAGACCTCTTGCCTTGTCACCTAATTGTATGCGTCTTTTGTACACGCGCCTTTTGTCTATCTTCCCCATTGTGTGGGTATATAGGATGTGTTATCTGGGTTCCCCACTCTTCCTGAGACCTGGCGTCGTCAAGGCCTCGTAACCTTCCTGGTAATGACGTTTATGCACTGGCTTTCGTCTTCCTAATGACTAAGTTCTTCGTCAGAGCGATCGAGGTTTTCGCGTATTCATGAACATAACTTTTCTTTTTATCTTTTAGATGATTGTTCTCCTGCGACACTTTTCTTCCGTGGAGACTTTTTGTTTTCTATAAACTTGCTTTTAGATGTTTTCTTGTTCTTTCCTTCATCTTTTTATAAATACTATAGAAAGTTCATCTCCCCTGTAAACTTTTCTCCCCCATAGGAACTGTCTCCCAGCAAAGCCTTTCCTACGTCTCCTCCCTATAAACTCTCCCATTGTTCCCGAAATCCCTGCCCTTTTCTTCTATAAACTTGCTTTGTCATCCGACATTATTATTATTATTATTATTATTTATTATTATTATTATTATTATTATTGTATAATCAGTTTGTTATTGTGTCTTCCTATTATAATATTATTATTTTCTTAAATCATATTATTATAATTATCTTTTTATAAATATTCTATTATTATTATTATTATTATTATTCAGCTTTAGAAAGTCTGATTTCTACAGCTAAATTTATAACCTGGAAAACCTATTATTATTATTATTATTATTCTTATTATTATTATTATTATTATTATTATTATTATTATTATTATTATTATTATTATTATTATTATTATTATTATTATTATTATTATTATTCAGCTTGTAGAAAGTCTGATCAGTTCTTCTTACATTCTTCTCGTCTGAAGGCAGCTAAATTATTATTATTATTATTATTATTATTATTATTATTATTATTATTCAGTAATGTTTCGTTCTGCTCTTTTTATTACCGTTGGTATTGATGCTTTTGTTTCTGTTCCAGGGAGCCATTGTTTATTTGCTTAGTACAGCACGTGAATTATTATTAGAAAGTTTACAATAAATGAATGTTTGCTTATTAAATATTGTATTTATCCTCAGGATTGAAAGCCCTTATATGACCAAAGAAAAAAAAATCATATTTTAGTGTGTATCTTATTTTTCTGTGATTATTCATGGGCAAACACCATCCCCCAATACGTCATTTTGAATTCTGAGTGCTTGAATTTTTTTTATTTTTTCCATTTTTGCTTTACATGACACTAAATAACTTTAAATGATCATATTTTGAAGGAGCTGGGAACTTATTCAGACCCATGAATTGATATTAAAAAATAAAAGTATAATTTTTGTGTTCTGAATTTTTAATTTTTCCATTTTTGCTTTAAGTGTCAATAAATAATTTAAATTATCATATTTTGAAGAAACTGGTGATATATTCAGACCCAGAAATGATCTTAAAATTAAAAGAAATCATATTAAAATTAAAAGGGCTATAACTAGTGACTGAATTTAACCTAGATCCGCAGTGGTAAGAGGTTGTGTCAGCATTATAATTCATTGTGCATTTATTGATCATTGATATTCCAGTGGGTTTCATCTAAGGCGTCGTCATTATCTGCTTAGAGAATTGATTATTAAGGTTTGGTAAAATATTAGAACCCGATCTGGTCGGGAGGTACTCGTGGGAAGTATAGGTACGAATATTTGTGTATATATATATATATATATATATACATATATATGTGATATCCTCGGCTCCAACGCTGTGGGTCGACTGGTGTGCTGCAAGCCTAGAGCGACCCAAGAACATAGAAAACGGGACGCGACAAATGTACCAGTGGACATCTAGTATCGATAATTTGACCTTAATAAACATTTAATATTCTCTGAGGATCTATCTTATGCAACATGAGTCACAGGGTACATCAGGACTGGCCAAGAGAGGTGGAAGAATTGCAGCTACTCTCTCTCTCTCTCTCTCTCTCTCTCTCTCTCTCAAGAATGTCCAGCTTCAGGGGCCGGGACCAGTTTTGGAGCTCAGGCGCTCCCGCGCATGCGCAAACTCATCTCGTTAGGATGTACAGTATTTTGGTCGTGGCATTACCTGTAAACATACTGGCCTTAAGATCTAGCCTTGTATATGTACCCTACGAGAATATCGACCTTATAGCTGATTTTTTGTTTCGTTTGCCAGAGCTCAGTTGAAACATTTTGACTACTTATTCCCTAGTGCAGTTCGGTGCATATATATATTACTTCTTTAGTTTATTCAAGAATATCCAGCATTTTAAGAACCTGCAGAACTACTGGGGTTCTGAATTATACTTTTGTTTAGTTTTGTTCAGGTGACTGAGTTTCTGTCGCCATAAGTACACATCTTTATCTTATTGAGGTTATCCAACCTTTCAGGAATTAGGAATCGACAGAACTACTGTTGTCCAGAGAAAGGGTTTCTCTTAAAGGGGGGTTTCTCTTGAAGGGGATTTCTCTCAAAGGGTTTCTCTAGTCCTGGGTGCATTTCTGCCCCCCTACGTGAAAGTTGAGGGCCTTACTTCCACACACCTGTGCTGTGTGTTGGTCAGGTTAGGGAATTTAGGGGAGAGAAAGCCTCATGCATTATTAATAGTGATTTATCTTTTACCCTGGTATGGTGTAGTGAATAGGGAAACTGTAGGGGATGATAATAATATATAATAATAATAATAACAACCCCTAAATTACTCACGCGTGTTAGAGTGTATAGGTGAAACTACAGGAAATAATAATAAT